>NC_081180.1:227037776-227337776 GCF_029867415.1 Vicia villosa | reverse complement strand
GGAGTGTTCTGAAACGATTCCAATCATCACTCACGATCAGAGCGCTCAAAACCATCATTCAGAACCCTTGGTTTGTCGTTTTATTTTTTGAGTCGATTCATGTAATTTACGAATCATAATTAAGTTTTGAACACATATCTTGCTTTGTTGTGATGTTCTGCATCTTTCTGGGCCATTAATTTGATCGCTGCGTGTGTATACCGTGATTCACCATACTAGGGTTCATAACTCACATTTTGGGATTTCTCGATTCAAGCCAAAATCAGAGCCTAAAATAGGTATTATTGAAGTCGTGTGTTTGAGACAAAGCCAACCATGGTTTTAATCGTGATTTTTATGCGTGTATGAGGAGTTTGGCAAGGGGTAGGTGTAATAGGTGTGTGTTTTTACAGCTAACCTACCAAAAGCGGTGTAAAAGCATTTTTGAAGATTTCCAAGAAGAAGAAGATAACGTGGCATGCTTTTATTGGGGTACTCAAATCGCGCGCATTTTTTTGATATCTACAAGAAACTTCATATATTACATATCACGCGCGTATGGTTTACAAGAAAGCAAGCTGGCTCAGTTGGTTGAATTGTCTTGGTAGTAACTAAAGGGACCTGGGTTCGATCCCCAGCGTCCCATATTATTTTTAATGAATGCTTGTTAAGGGATCCTACGCTGCGCTCCTCACCAAACACATGATACTCCCTCAGATCTGGACCATACGATTACACCAACAACAGATCTAACGCTCCCTTGCGCTGCTGCACACCATGGACCTTTTCAAAGCTGTCCCACAGGATTATTATCGAGGTTTTTTGTTTATTTTTTATTAGTTTTATAAACTTGCTTTATTTATATTATCTATTTTAGTTTTAGAATTTAATTTAGAATTTAATTAATTTAATAAATTAGGTTAGATAAAATTAGGATTAGGCTAATATTAGGATTTAGGATTTATCTCTCGATTATTTCGATTCTTTTCGATTTAATTTACTTAATTAATATTAAAATCACAAAAACCCTATAGAGGTGTACATATTAGGGTTTGTCCAGTCCCATTGCATCTGACAAAACATTAACCTTTTTAATTCTCTTCTCGACCCGACTAAATCTATTAGTCGCATTAAACGAGAGATGAAAAAATAATTTAATTAATCCTTTATTTAATTCTCTCCTCGACCCGACTAAATCTATTAGTCGCATTAGACGAGGGATAAAAAAATATATAAAATTCAAAACACATTTAATTTGCTGCCCGCGACGATCAATCTATCGATCTGAGTAACCAGCAATGCCCCCATAATCCGTTAGCTATACTGATCAAATCTATTGATCATCGCATCTAACGGTGACATATCAAATCAGGGTTGTACGCCCAAAACTTAAAACATTCAAAACACTTCAAATCAAACTACGGATTTTCATCCTAATTCAAAACTGCGAATAGGCCACTCAAAAAGCCTTTAATCAATTTCAAACCACAAATTCAATTCAAAGGCGTACAACCCTGTGTCCGAACTACGTTGACTCTGATTCTCCCTAAGGAGATACGTAGGAACTTGGATAACCAAGGCGAGTCCCCCTCCCTAAAATCTCAATTTTCCCCCTATTCATTTCCTTAGCTATTAAATCTAAATTTTAGCCATAAAACCTTTGCCTTAACATAAAACCTTAGGAAAGGGTTAAGGGTGCCTAACACCTTCCCTCGACCTGATTATAATAACTTACCCCGAATCTCTTAACTGCGTAGGGTTTCCTATTCGCCCTTCAGAATAGGTGGCGACTCTAAACCTTCATTTTTAGGTGAATTATTATGCTCCTAGGTTTTGGCAGGGTTTAGGTTTGGCAAATTATTTAGGTTTGTGGCTAGCTATTAGGGTTTGGCTAATTCGCCATTTTAGGATTTATCGTTTATTGTAAATATTTAAATTTTATTTATTTATTTATTTACTTGCAATTTCAACTATTTACTTGCAATTTCAATTATTTACAACACTTACATTTATTTACAGTAATTTAATTAAATATTTGTTTATGTGAATATTTGCTATTTTACTGCACTTTTTGGGTTATATATAAATTGCGTTAAACCTAAGCGTGGGAATTATAATAATGACCAGAGGGGAATTACATCGCCTACGAGTCTTGTTATAATTCCACTCAGAGTGGGTTGAATATCCGGAAAGGTCTGATACGAGGCTCGACCTTGTTGAGGGCTGGACTTGGTATTTGGCTGATCTCTCTGGGAACCTACCCCTAAAATTCGAACCTCATGGATAAAATGAGTTGTTAAAAAATCCAAAGAGACAAAAAGTCTCGGCGGCTACGAACGACCCCATGAGACCTTCTAGAACATACCAATGGGAAGGGTAGGCACCCTAAGCCGTTACGTCGAACTTATGAACCTAGGGCTTATGTGCTTACGTGCTTATTATATATGCAATTTATATACTGCGAATTTCTTGCATTTAATCTTTGCAGGTATTCCTATGCGTTCCCTGGCCTGCAAGGACCCTGTTTCCAAGACCATGACCTTCCCACGAAGGGCATCCACACTTATGCACGTTGATTGGCCTCCCGATGGCCATGAGACTTAGTGACTGTCATGAACAGTTACCCCGCGCCCGCATCTATGCACTCCCTAACCTGTGGGGAGTCTCCTTTTATATCTTTGTACTTTTACAACTATGTGTCCTTCCCACGAAGGACATCTTCGTTTACGCACGTCAATTGGCCTCTCGATGGCCATGCGATCTAGTGACTGTCTTGAACGGTCACCTCGTGCCTACATCTACGCGTTCCCTAGCCTGTAGGGATTATGTTTCTAAAATCGCATCCTTCGTACGAAGGACATCTTTGTTAGCATACGTCAATTGGCCTCTCGATGGCCATGCGATTCGGTGACTGTCTCGAACGGTCACTCCACGCTGCATCTACGCACTCCCTAGCCTGTAGGGAGTTTCCTTTCATATCTTTGTATTTCTACAACTATGTGTCCTTCCCACGAAGGACATCTTCGTTTACGCACGTCAATTGGCCTCTCGATGGCCATGCGATTTAGTGATTGTCTTGAACGGTCACCCCGTGTTTACTCCTACGTACTCCCTAGCCTATAGGGATTTTCTTTTACATCCATGTGTTTTCACAACGACGCGTCCTTCCCCGAAGGACAACTTCATTAGCATGCGTTCGATTGGCCTCTCGATGGCTATGAGATATAGTGACTGTCCTGAACGGTCACTCCATGCTTGTTTCCGCCACCCTCTAACTTGTAGGGTTTGGATTTCCATCTATACATCTTTCATCCCTATCCTGTAGGGATTTCACTTCATCCGATATCGTCCTTATATAGGTTGTGTTCCGCATAGAGAACCTTCCCACCAAGGACGACTTCATTGGTACACGTTGATTAGCCTCTCGATGGCCATGAGACTTGGTGACTGTCTTGAACAGTCACCAGCCGCTACCTTCTGCATACTCCCTAATCTAAGGGATTTCCACTGGCGTGTCATAACATCTATCTTGCAAGGATTTCACGAGGGTCTAATGTCGCCTCTAGAGGTTATCCCTAGGATTATACGTCACACGTCTGCATTGCATACAAGGAGTTACAATACAAGGAGTCTCTCGCATACGCATGCATTTACATTTTCATGCATTCATACATTTACATTTGCATCTTCGCCCGCATCCACACTCACCGTGCTAGCCGGTTTCTCGAGACCCACGAAGAAAATCAAAGGATCTTAAACTATGGAGAAAGGAAAATAAAAGATCTTGGCCTAACGAAGAAAAAGAGGATGTCTTTCACCATGCCAGCCACATGTCCATGCCTTGTCACAACAGGATTATAAATGCAACCAAGGTTATCGTCAAGCAAGGATTAGTTCAATAAAGAAGTTCCCCATAGATACACTCAAGATGTATCTAGTCATCAAGGGGTCCATCTTAGAACACATCAATTTTACAAGGACGCTCTACGATAACTTGGGGGGGCAAGGGTCAGTCAAACTGGGGCAATATCCTGAAGAAAGATGCATAACTATGATAGAGGGAAGGCGACACATGTTGACTCCCCACCAAGGGGCAAAAGGGTCATAGGTTTCTTTATCAATATACAAACCCTGGAGATTGCAAATGGTGACACTATCCTCTGGAAAAGCAAAAGAGGTTCAGTCTAAGGAAACTCATGAAGTTCCGAAACGACGAAAACCCACCGCAAACAATTTATTCCCTACAGGTTTGATGTGCCCAAGGAGAATTATAGGTTACCCTTTACTTCTACAAGTCTAAGGAGCTAAGGAGTAAAGCAAGATTAATGGATCTGCAAAGGAGATTGTCCTTAAGATTAATAGGTGTTTATCATGTCAGAACTTTGACCCCTACGATCGCTAAGTGTCACTCAAGATATAGTTGTACCTTCGGATTAGCAATTCTAATGGGATGACCATGCAGGTTTTGGATTCAATTCATTCGCTCATTACTACGACTTTCCAGTCGCACACTTCTATTTTTAGGGTTATTAACAAACTTAAGGGAGAATGACGAATGCAAATAACTAAGTCCAGCTAAACATATGCTTTCAAGGTAAGACCGAACCGACGATGTACAGGCATTGTTTCAATTCCCAAACAGTGGAGATATAAGGATGTTAATCCCTCGTCACCCCCCTCGAGCCAGGAGTTGGAGTTTATTTTTACTTTTCAAAAAAACCTTGATTTTAACCAGGGGCAGGGTAGATATCGGTTAATTCAAATGGTGTATTTTGGTTGTTAAGAGAATCAGTCAATTCAAGCAAAGATTCAAGCAAAGGATCGAGCAAAGGTTCAAGCACATCTTCTTCCTTGCATTCATCAAAATGAGGAAGCAATGGAGATAACATTCACAACATCTTCTTCCTTAACACATCATTCAAGATCGAGGAAGTGTCAAAGTCGAAGCTTACAAACCAAAATCAACATGGCAGTCACAACATTCCATATCCAAGGATCAATCTCAAAAGGAGCATTCAAAAGAAAGGGAGAAAAGCGCCCTCTAAGTCAAAATGGAAAATTTCATAAAAGAAAACAAAAATGACTTAGGCAAAAATTAGGGCATCCCGATGAATCAAATTCAAAAGAATTGGCTCATACAAAAATAAGGGATAAAAACAAAGGCGAAATACAAAGGATAATCTTGTGACTGCTAAATCATCAAAGCTTCACATCAATGCTTGGATCTTCACATCATTTTCATTAATGCTTGGATCTCTACTAAGGCTTCTGCTTAACATCGAAACTAAAACGATTCTCTTACAAACAAAACACATTCATTGGATTAGGCGAACTTTAGGATCTGGAGAACATCAAGGAGAAAGGGGTGGGATAAATAAAATTTTGAGCCTTATATCCATTGTTTCTTAAAACATGAACCAGGCCAAGTTACAGCATTTAAAAGTCCTAATTGAGGCAAGGTTAACCACGAAAGCATATTAAGCAGGATTCTGTTATACTGACTCCTGAAGTTTGTTAAAACTATTTCTAACCGCTACGCTTTTTTAAGCATCCAATTCTAATCATCCAGTCCTAATTCATAACGGACTTTGATTTCAAGACTTGCATACGCATCGCATTGGAGTTACTTCTCAAAGGGTACAACGCCATCTACGAATATACACTTGGCATCGAGGAAATCTCGAAATTGGTTTAATCAAAGGTGGTCATTTCTGATAAAGACCCTGGAATGGGGGGAACCACATCTAGAGGGTTCTCCTAAACAGGGGAAAATTCTCAAGGATCACAGGGGCATGCAATCAAACATCCTATTCACTAGGGGCATTCTTCCTAAGGTTCAATCGACTTGAGTCACATCGCGAAGCAATCTCAAACAGGGGCATGTCAAACATGGGAAGAATTCAAATCCAAAAGGATAGAACACTATGAATAGCCCTCCATATCCTGGAGATCAAGGGCATACCCTTCAATCTAAACATCGAGGCATATGACAAGGTTATTTCTCGGGGCATCTCCTCCACGACCTAGAGATCATAGGCACCTTTTACCGCTAAACATTGGGGCATCAAATCCATAAGGTAAAAATTCCAAAAGGTTAAAGGCGTGGAGAACCTCAAAAGGTCAAAGGCGTGGAGTAATTCAAAGGTTCAAACCGGGGCAAGGCGCACAGCATAAGGAAAAGGCGTTCTCACGCTTTACAACATCCGACAAATCTTTCTCCTAACTACAATCATCAAAGTTCAAAAGCAGGTATTGGGAAATCGCACTAGCATCCAACAACCTTACAACTTTAGCAAGCTACATACGCTCTTGGTTACCAACAACCTAGCATTGGAGCATCATGCAAATACATAAATCATGCATACATTGGTCGATACATTACAGCGCACCTTTTCAGGTAGTCTTCTTTAGGACATTCTAAGAACCTTTCTATGTAATCTTTTTAAGATATTTGTCAGCCTCTTCAGGTAGTCTTCTTTAAGACATTCTTTTTTCTAAGAACCTCTTCAGGTAGTCTTCTTTAAGACATTCTTTTTCCCAAAAACCTCTTCAGGTAGTCTTCTTCAAGACATTATTTTTCTAAGAACCTCTTCAGGTAGTCTTCTTTAAGACATTCTTTTTCCCAAAAAACCTCTTCAGGTAGTCTTCTTCAAGACATTCTTTTTCTAAGAACCTCTTCAGGTGGTCTTCTTTAAGACATTCTTTTTCCAAAAACCTCTTCAGGTAGTCTTCTTCAAGACATTCTTTTTCTGAGAACCTTTCTAGGTAGTCTTTTCTAAAACGAGCATTATCATTTCCAAAAAAACCTTTCCAGGTGGTCTTCTCTAAGACAAATTGCTATCATTTCTAAAAAAAAAAAAAAACTTTTCAGGTAGTCTTATAGAAGACATTACTTCGCTCCATTCATTACATCAATCAGCATAGGCATAAGCATAAGCATTATCCACATGCATTTACATTACCAAGCCGGCATAAGCATAGCCGTGGCATAGTGGCAAACATGGCTTAAACAGGTTCAATGGGCTTAAGGAGATAAAATCTTGGGATTGCATCAGCATACATGCATAGGCATATACATGGGTCGTATACATTCATTTACAATCATACAACTTAACTTTTGCATACAATACGCAACATCAGGCTATTAGGTTCTCAAATTTCTAAACAGTCCGCGGACATGGCAAGAAATTTATACAGGTGAGTTTGCGATAACTCTCGCAAATGACCCTATTGGTGAAGGTGAGTTTGCTATAAGCATGGCAAACTATCCTAAATGGTGCAGGTGAGTTTGCTATAAGCATAGCAAATTATCCTAAATGGTGCAGGTGAGTTTGCTATAAGTATAGCAAATTATCCTAAATGGTGCAGGTGAGTTTGCTATAAGCATAGCAAATTATCCTAAATGGTGCAGGTGAGTTTGCTATAAGCATAGCAAATTATCCTAAATGGTGCAGGTGAAGTTGCCGTAAGCATAGCAAATTATCCTAAATGGTGCAGGTGAAGTTTCGATAACCCTCGCAAATGACCCTATTGGTGCAGGAGCCTTTCCAGGCAGTCTTCTTTAAGACGTATTCCATCCTTTCTAGGAGCTTTTCCAGGCAAACAGGGTTTTACAAAGGATTTTACAACGAGAATCTACAAAAGTTTCTCAATTGGGTTTATCACGTTAGTCCCTCGGCAGTGATCTTCTCCAAAACATCATCAATAACAATCAAAGGTGTTATCTTTCTTTTCAGAGCTACTAACATACTTTAATTGACGAACATGCATCATTCAACTAACTTACTTCATTCATGCATAATGCATATACATACATCGCTCTCATTTATTTTGAGAAGCCCGCTGCATCATACATCGCATGCATCATAACATTGCATAAGATTCAGGTTGCCTTTTCAGGCCGTGCTACAATCAAAAACACCTGGTTCCTTCCAAAGAGCATATGCCTCGCATTCCAAAAATGGTATTTACATTGGGTGGCATCTGTAAGCCCATCTCCCACAGACTTTCTTCCCAACAAGTGCAAATTTCAGGGCATTCAATGTGTTCAATCATCTTCTACCTTTAGATCACGACAGGCAGACGTGCCTATCTAACTCCTCAGGTTTAAGAAGATTGAACAGGGGCAGCTGTCATACCCCAAAATTTGCCCATATCATTTCATCTTCAAGGGCTCAAGGCTCAAGGGTTCCTCTCAAGCAACAGCCTCCTAATCGAGGATCTCAAGATTAGGGTTTGCAGTTTAACAAAGGATTTGGAATCTTTGAGGCCTCAAATGGATCTCAAGGTGTCACACGTGTATCAAAGCATATCCAGGTCAAAAGTCAAGCTCCAATTCCAAGGATTGCGCACTCAATGGCTCAGATGATCAATAATCGACTATGTTGACCTAAAAGTCAACCATAGTCAAAATACAGTCAAACTTCAAGATTTTTGGTCAATATCAAGTATGTGAGGTTATATCCATCATTTGATCAAAGGTTGATCATGATCCATCAATAAAAATTCAGAAATGAACAAATGCAAGGTTCAAATTAGGGTTTTTAAAAGGAGAAAGTCAACGCAACTTTGACTGGTCATAACTTTCACATGGAACATCAAAAATTTCCCAACCAAAGCCTATTTTGAAGGAAATTTGATTCTCTACAACTTTGTCTCTCACAAGCCAAGGCCAGAAATGCTTCATTCAAGAGATATGGTCCAAGAGATTATAGGTCCTCCAAAAAGTCAATAAAATATACCTTTTGAGTCAAAGCTCATAACTTGAGCATGGAAACTCCAACTGAGATGAAATCAAAGGCATCATTTAGAGGATTCTTTGGGCTTTCTAGAAAGTATTAGAATGCATCCATATGATTAAAACTGAAGGAGATACAAAACTTAGAAGTTGGTCGAATTTCGGAGAAATGCGTGAAGGAGATATTAACTAATTTTGAAAATTCTCTAAATGGGCCCTTATTTCTTCAATCCAAGATTGACTCTAATATTGGTATAGGTCACTTGGCCCAATCCCATGCCATGTTACTATTTATTTAAATTAAATTTGATTTTTATTCATTTTAAATTGAATTTAATTAAGATAAATAATAGAAAATCAAAGATTTGATTTTAGGTCTATTATGTGATGAAAATACCAAGATAATATCACCATAATTGAATCAAATTTCGTGGAAAAGCTTGAAGGATAAGAAAAGATCATATTTGGCAAGATTGGATGCAAAATCTTCATTCAAATATTTTCATCAATGCAAGATATTATGGACACAAAACCTAACCATAAAGACTCCATATATATTCTGAAATATCAGTAGGGCAGGTTTGGACGAAAAATTCAGGGAAAAAGCCATAGCCGAGTTCTGAAATTTAACGAAAAATTGAAAAGTGAATTCGAGGTGGGAGGGCGATTAAAGGAATTTGGAGGATTCTAACATGTTCCTGGGAGTGTTCTGAAACGATTCCAATCATCACTCACGATCAGAGCGCTCAAAACCATCATTCAGAACCCTTGGTTTGTCGTTTTATTTTTTGAGTCGATTCATGTAATTTACGAATCATAATTAAGTTTTGAACACATATCTTGCTTTGTTATGATGTTCTGCATCTTTCTGGGCCATTAATTTGATCGCTGCGTATGTATACCGTGATTCACCATACTAGGGTTCATAACTCACATTTTGGGGTTTCTCGATTCAAGCCAAAATCAGAGCCTAAAATAGGTATTATTGAAGTCGTGTGTTTGAGACAAAGCCAACCATGGTTTTAATCGTGATTTTTATGCGTGTATGAGGAGTTTGGCAAGGGGTAGGTGTAATAGGTGTGTTTTTACAGCTAACCTACCAAAAGCGGTGTAAAAGCATTTTTGCAGGTTTTCTAAGAAGAAGAATATAATGTGGCATGCTGTTATTGGGGTATTCAAATCGCGCGCGTTTTTTTGGTATCTACAAGAAACTTCATATATTACATATCACGCGCGTATGGTTTACAAGAAAGCAAGCTGGCTCAGTTGGTTGAATTGCCTCTAAAGGGACCTGGGTTCGATCCCCAGCGTCCCATATTATTTTTAATGAATGCTTGTTAAGGGATCCTACGATGCGCTCCTCACCAAACACATGATACTCCCTCAGATCTGGACCATACGATCACACCAACAACAGATCTAACGCTCCCTTGCGCTGCTGCACACCATGGACCTTTTCAAAGCTGTCCCACAGGATTATTATCCAGGTTTTTTTGTTTATTTTTTTATTAGTTTTATAAACTTGCTTTATTTATATTATCTATTTTAGTTTTAGAATTTAATTTAGAATTTAATTAATTTAATAAATTAGGTTAGGATAAAATTAGGATTAGGCTAATATTAGGATTTAGGATTTATCTCTCGATTATTTCGATTCTTTTCGATTTAATTTACTTAATTAATATTAAAATCACAAAAACCCTATAGAGGTGTACATATTAGGGTTTGTCCAGTCCCATTGCATCTGACAAAACATTAACCTTTTTAATTCTCTTCTCGACCCGACTAAATCTATTAGTCGCATTAGACGAGAGATGAAAAAATAATTTAATTAATCCTTTATTTAATTCTCTCCTCGACCCGACTAAATCTATTAGTCGCATTAGACGAGGGATAAAAAATATATAAAATTCAAAACACATTTAATTTGCTGCCCGCGACGATCAATCTATCGATCTGAGTAACCAGCAATACCCCCATAATCCGTTAGCTATACTGATCAAATCTATTGATCATCGTATCTAACGGTGACATATCAAATCAGGGTTGTACGCCCAAAACTTAAAACATTCAAAACACTTCAAATCAAACTACGGATTTTCATCCTAATTCAAAACTGCGAATAGGCCACTCAAAAAGCCTTTAATCAATTTCAAACCACAAATTCAATTCAAAGGCGTACAACCCTGTGCCCGAACTACGTTGACTCTGATTCTCCCTAAGGAGATACGTAGGCACTTGGATAACCAAGGCGAGTCCCCCTCCCTAAAATCTCAATTTTCCCCCTATTCATTTCCTTAGCTATTAAATCTAAATTTTAGCCATAAAACCTTTGCCTTAACATAAAACCTTAGGAAAGGGTTGAGGATGCCTAACACCTTCCCTCGACCTGATTATAATAATTTACCCCGAATCTCTTAACTGCGTAGGGTTTCCTATTCGCCCTTCAGAATAGGTGGCGACTCTAAACCTTCATTTTTAGGGCAGGTTGCTACAAGTTGGGGTTCAAAAAAACCCAAAACATAACCTAAAAAAAATATGTTTTTCCCCTATTTATACACTTTGAAACTCACAGAGCGCGCGTCGCGCATTGGGAGGGAGCATCACGTGGCCTGGGTTGTCAACAAAAAAACATCTTTAGTAAAAATGCCATTACTTGAGAACAATAACTCCGATTTGTGCCCGATTTGAAGTGTTGGAAAGATCATTAAATTTCCTATCTAAAATGAATAAATATCAAACAAATTGATGATTGATTATTCTTCTATTTTGAGCTTTATTCGTTGACAAGTTGCTCAAAATCACGCGTTTGAAGCCGTGTTTTCGACACTTTATTGCTCATGCTCCAAATATGCAAAAATACCTACAAAAAGACACAAAAGCTATCAAAAGGTATATAAGTATATGAGTATACAACATTAATTTGAAACTTTTTGAATTTGCAACATTGAAAGCAATTCCATTCCGATAAAAGAAACGAGCGATGTCACCAGTTAGTTTGTGTAGCTTAGTAGAAGAAGCAACTGATTGAGCATTAGATGATGATGGTTAAGTAGAATTAGTAGGAGGAGGAGTTGACATGGCTGTTGATAAAAGCAGAAATTAAAGAACAAGAAAGAACAAAGCAATAGAAGAAGAGAAATAAAGATGATGATGATCATGAAGAACCAAGATACCTGAAGTAGAGTTAATGATGTGGGATGGAGAGAAAAGAATGATGGAGAAAAGAGAAGAGTGTAGAGTTGATGATGGTGATGATCGATGGAGAGAATGGCAGTTGCAATGATGATGTGTGAAGGTGAAAAGTGTCATGGTACGAGAAAATAAAACCAAGTAAGAACGAAAGCAAAATTAGGGCTTCTTTACATTTTTAACTCAAATTTTTTATCTGACCCAGTTTGCGATAACTAAGAAATCGACCGCTCTGGGCCGTATCCCAACCGATCCAAGACCCGATTTCGCGGCCGCTCCATTTCGCGTTGTGTCGGTACCACCAGAAGCGACCTCGTCAGATTTTCCGTATTGCGCCGCTATAGCATCTGCTCTAGCCACTTTCAACAACATAGGATAACATAAGAATTTCTTTCATATGAAAGCAAAGTAAAAATGATCAGAAGGTTAGCAGCAAAGTATACATGGTAAGAGGAAAACAGTACGTTATGGGAAGGGCCTCCCCAAGCTAAGATGCTTGGGCGAGGATGAGACTACTTTCAGTTTAACTGAATTCCATAAAAGGGTCTATACAAAGATAAGACTGTGAATAAAATGATATAATTTTTATTAATTTCTAACAATACATATATACAACTTAACAAAACTAATTTGGAGTGAATCAAGCTAATAACTCCTACTGATTATCCAGTGATCAGTGCATTTTGATGGACATTCCTCTATGTTTATACTTACGCATTTCCATACTTTACCTTGGTTATTTTTCTATTTTAATGTGTTTCTATAAATCAATTTATTTTTGCACTTATTTGATTTTCGCACTTTATTTTCAGCATTAGCAGTCTGCACTAAAATGATCTTAACTAGACCTACGGGAATCAGATCGACGCATTCTAATAATCGCTAAAAATCTAAGAGAAAGAGCTACAAATTTCATGTTGGAGTCAAAGGCAAATTCGGAGTGCATCATTTCCAGAATTCCGTTTGAAGTTTCAGCATTAGATATATTTTTGTTTTGGGTCATTTGTTATGGGCATGAATTATGTTTTTAACCCGGTCAGAATTTTTAGTGAAAACCTTATTTTGTTTTATAAGGGCTGGCAGCTGCTACTGTAAGTACCTTCTTTTCACGATAAACTTAGCTTTGTACCTTTGTAATGAAGAACTAATTCCAAGGCAAAATCTACTAATTACGAGTTTCATCATACTTTGAGGTTATAATAATTTTAATCAACTTTCTATTCCATTCAATTATATTTTGTGATTCTTGTTTGCATTATTTGATTTTCATTGAGTATATTGATTTAATTTGATTGTTGTATGATCCTTAACTATAATCACGTTAACGTTTGCTTAATTTGCTATCGTGTTTGATTAATTCGCGTTTGCTTAATCCGCGAGGGCTTAAATCCGTTTGCTTAATTCGGATAATGGGAACTTACAACACATACAAATTGTTGCTCTTGTTAGTGAGTTTTTTAGTCGAATAGGAATAGATTAGGAGATTGAATTTATAATAATAAATGATAAGTCGAAACCAGAATCATTAGATTAGCCATTTTAGCTTATTTGATAATCACTTATTTTCTCTACTTTCATAAACAAAACAAATACCCCATAATCGATTCAATTGGTTAATAATAATTCAAGAGTCCTTGAGATACGATACTCGAGTTGTCGTTACCGTAAACTACATTTAAATTTACTCGTTTTTGACCCGTGTGCGACAGCAGATGAAATTGGCGCCGTTGCCAGGGATTCTTGTTGTTATTAACCAATATTAGAGTCATAGGTATAGTGTTCTTGCTATGATTTTTCTTGTTTTTTTTGTCGTGTTTGTTGATTTTCAGGGTTGCAATTCCGGTTGTAGTACAGTGATAAGTCTTCCAGCCTATCAGGTAAGTTTGAAAACTACTGTTTCGAATTGTTCCGAATTTTTTCCACAAAGTCAGAAAAAAATCGACTAACAATACTCTTAGAATAGAATTATTGTCATACCCCAAAATTTTCCCTCCATATTTCAAGATATTTTGGCTCAAGCAGTCTCCTCATACTCATACGATCTCCAGCTGCTCAAGGCCACACAAGGATTGAGCACACCTATTTTTCTCCTAAGCAATGACTCTCTAACTAGGGTTTTGTTTCTTTTCAGGGAAAGGGACTTCTGATACCTCAAGTGGACTCCATGGTATCCCAGGTGCATTAAAGTATTCTAATACCAAGTTTCAAGCCTCACAATATAGATCTAATCTTGATATTCAGTTCAGAAACGACCATGACAATGGATTCACGAAAATGGATTCATGACAATAGAGTCACGGTAATCAATTCAACAATTTAATTCTGACACCACTCAGAGAAAATAAAAAAAATACACAGATACAGTCTAACGTACAACTCATTCTGACACTCGTTAATACATCAACTAATGGCATCTGCAAGCCTATCTCCGATAACATTCTGTCAACACCTGGATAACATCTTTAAGCCCATCTCCAACATTATTCCCTGCATCAGCGAGTGCAAATTTCAGGGCTTTTTAAGTGTTCCATCATCTTCTACCTTCGGATTCTAACTGGAAAACAAACCAATCCACATCCTCAGGTTTAAGAAGATTGAACAGGGGCAGCTTTCATACCCTAAAATTTTCCCTCCATATTTGAAGATATTTTGGCTCAAGCGGTTTCCTCAGACTCATACGATCTCTAGCTGCTCAAGGCCACACAAGGATTGAGCACACCTATTTTTCTCCTAAGCAATGAGTCTCTAACTAGGGTTTTGTTTCTTTTCAGGGAAAGAGACTTCTGATACCTCAAGTGGACTCCATGGTATCCCAGGTGCAACAAAGTATTCTCATACCAAGTTTCAAGCCTCACAGTACAAGAATACTCAGTCAAATGCCCAAATGATCAACAGTCGACTATGTTAGGTTAAAAGTCAACTATGGTTAACTTACAGTCAAAACTCCTGATTTTTGGTCAACATCAACATTTTGAGGCCACATTCATCATTTGATCAAGGGTTGATCATGATTCATCAGGGAAAGATCCGAAATTGGTAAAACTCAAAGTTTCTAAATTAGGATTTTTAGGAGAAAGTCAGCTGAACTTTGACCAGCTATAACTTTCACATACTTTATCAGAAATTTCCCAACGAAAGCTCATTCTCAAGGAAATTCAATTCTCTACAACTTTGGTGTAGGGCCGAAGTTCAAGAAATGCAACATTTGGAAGATATGAGTCAAAACATTACAGGTCCTTCTGAAAGTTCACAAAAGGCTGTTTTTTGTTAGGGCCAATATCATCAAGATAAAATATCCAAATGCAAAAAAGGTTCCAAAGTGGCTTGTAGAGGATATCTTGGGCTTTCCAAAAAAAACCTAGAACACTTCCATAACATAAAAATTGAAGGAGTTATTGTAACGCTCGGAAAAACAAGTATATGCTTAATTTGGACGTTTGTGACGTTTATTGGAATTTTACCGTTTTTGAGTTGTGTCAGTCGGTAAATATTAATTATGCTAATATTTTACTTATTACTTTCCATGTGTGTAATTATTATGTTTTGGGTGTTAATTGGTTAGAACTAATGTTTAGTAACATTTGGGCCAAAATTGGAATTAATGAGAGTTAAGTGGGTGAAAATGATAAGTAGAGAAATAGAAAGAGTTATAGAGAGAAAGAGAGATATTTTGGAGGAAAAGAAAGAAGAGAAGAGAAGAAGAGAAAAACAAAGAGAAGAAGAGATTTTTGTAGAAATCCCAACCAAGCTAGAATCAAGATTAACCAAGGTAAGGGGGTGAATCTAATTTATCTTGAATGTATGATTCTTGTAGTTTTGTTTGTTTTGTTCTTGTTCTTGCTCTTTTCTAAGTTTGACCAACAATGGTGGATGGGGTGTTTTGTGAGTTTTGAAGTTATAAACTTGATTTTGTGGTGTGTATGTGTAGTATGATGATAGATATCTTCATTGATCATGTTTGTTTTCCTTTTCCATGGCTTGATTGAGTTTGAATAAAAAGTTAGGTTTTGAGATAGATTGATGAATCAACCATGAAAAGTTTGATGTTAGATTGTTTCTATGGTTTGTATGTGTTGTATTGGTGTTATAATGATGTTTTGGAGTGGTTTTGGTGGGTATAAGGGGCTTGGAACAGTTCTGGTTCGTTCTGGTTTTTTCTGGGTTTACGCAGGTCCGCTGAGCGGAGGTGGGTCCGCTGAGCGGAGGTTCTTTTGCAGGAATTCTCTGCGGAGGTCCGCTGAGCGGAGCTGAAGCGGACGACAGCTTTTTTCTGTTTTTCCAAAACTTTGAAACTTCGTAACTCTTGAACCGTAACTCCGATTTTGTCGCCGTTTGAAGCCTTGGAAAGCTAACGCAATGAACTATATTATTATCTAATTAAATGATTTATAGTATGAAGTGTCCCATTATTTTTATTAGGATCAAGTGATGAGTTGTGTAGTGTGTTCAATTATCCAAACTTTGAAACCTTGTAACTTTTGATTCGTAGCTCCGTTTCGTACGCCGTTCGAAGTTTTAGGAAGCTATTTGGATGTTCTATATGATAGTATAGGCTTGGTTAGCTTGTTATTAATTGGTTATGAGGGTTGTTGATGAAAACACATAATTGTTTATTTGCGCGATATGATTGGTAAATAATCATAGTGCTTGGTTGTAATTGTTAATGATGTAGGATGTAGTAGTGGTTGGTTGATTTTCATAAATGGTTTTGTGAACTAGTACATGATAAATCATGATGATGTGTTGTGTGAATGTTATCGTATTGGTACGAGGTATGTGATTAGTTGTCGATAACATGAGATCATGTTCATATGTGTTATGTATTAATGAATGTTCATTCTTAATATGTAACAATGTTTGGTTGTTTGTTATTAACATGATGTGTGGCCTTATGGCAAGTAATTCTTGTTATGAGAATGATGTATTATCATTGTTGAATTGTTGTTATTACAACTTGTTGATGATGTATTGATGGAGTTGTGGGCCAATTGTCCAATATTAATTTAATGTGATGCAATTATGCGATCATTTATGCCGATGTGGCTAGTATGTTTTGACGATGAATGTGTGTTGTGTGCTTATTAATGCCTGTGTGGTAATTATGGTGTGATGTGATTGATAACGATGTTATTAATTGGTGATGTATCCTTTTGGATAGAATATAAACGATGTAACGTGAGTGTATGATCGTGTTATATTGTTGATGATGTTGTTGTCGTGTAAAAGAGTCTTATATTTGCACAGCATAACATTTCAATACGTTAATGGCGGAATGCTGTTAACAGATGGCCTGCGGGCATGGTTACCAGTAGGGGCTTAATGCTCGGTAACGGAATGAGCCTTATTGGCAAGAGGTCATCAGTGGGAGCTGCGTGCTCGATGACGACAGCCTGCGGGCTTCCTGAGTGGAATAAAGTCCCAGCATAATGCTTGGCAGGTGTATTTGTCATAATGACAAGGAGGAGTTTTACTCCGGATTTGGTACCACATGCATATGCATAGTCGAGTCTCATTCATCATCGTCAGTCCTTATAATTTATGTTACCATTCATGTGTCGCATTACTTATATATTGATTGTGGTTGAATGAGTGGATTACTTTGTTGTATGATTATTGATGATACTTGCTGGCATTACTATAATTGTCATGCTTTCATTATGAATTATATTCTCACCCTTCTGCTGATTTGATGCTTGAGTGGCATCCTGCAGATTAGCCGCTTTGGGAGTCTTTTGGAAGAGGTAGTTCTCCAGTTGGTCTTGTCGGTCGCTCTGATATGTAACACTGGGTAGTCGGGAGTCTGTTGTTATTTATTTGTATATGACTCTTTGAACATGTATATATGATAACGTGCCATTGTGTATTGTAAACACTTTATTTTGGAAAACTCCTCTTTGAGAGTGAGAGCTTTACGTATACATATATGTTCATATCTTCCGTGTGTTATGTATCATGTTATTGGCAGGTGTTGTATGCTTTTGGCATCGCTGATGTCCGTTTGTTTTCTAGGTGTTTGTTTGGTTACTTAGTGTAACATCCTAATTGTGTTGTATGAAATTTTAAATACTCTGATATTTTCTTGCCTAAATGCTTTGGGTAGAATTGGGGTGTTACATTAGTGGTATCAGAGCAGGTCGGTCTGTCCGGCCAGTGTTGTCTAATGTTGTTTAATTCCTCAGTACGTGATAAGTGTGTGGAGCACTGGCAGTACTTGTTGTGCCTCTAGCCGGTTGTATGCAGGAGTGGTTTGAAGCTAAGTGGGGGAGAAGATATGCTTCTCGGATATGTTTCAGTTGCAAGATGTTAGTATGCTACTGAGGGCAGCAGTACTAGTGTTGTTGGAATTTGTTGTTTTCTGAAGTGAAGGTGACTTGGACTTAAGACTTTGGTTGTTAATCAAGTTGGAGTGTCTCGGAGTAGATTTTGGTCATTTCTAAGGAATTGAATTTAGAGAGTTGTGATGCTCTAACGCTACTGATGGACTATGAAGTTGTTGTTTGAGTAGCCTTGTGTGAAGTGTCGTTGTTGGATCAATGATTAAGGAAAGCATTGTGGTAGACTTTGTTGTAGGAGTTATTGACGTTGTTGGAAATGTTCTGAAACTCGAGTAAGAATTAGGAATATGAAGAGATGAGTAGGATCTCAGATATTTTGTTTTGAGATATTGTTAGAAGTGTTTTGGTACGTAGCTACCGGACGTCGGTGTTAGCTGGTTCAGATAATCTTGGGAGATTTGTGAATTATGGAATCATAGTGCTTCTATGCTATGAGCAAAAGTTGGAAAAGAATATTATTAATGTTGGTACTGATAGTTTATACTCTATTATGATTGTCGGCTACCTATTGACAAATTGAGGACTTGATCACCCTTAATCTCTTGTTGATAGTAGACGGGATCGTATTGGACGTGATAGGCTTATCTGGCTAGTTTGATAATAATGGAAGTGAATGAGTCGGTGCAAGGTGGTACGATGTTGTTTATGTTGTTGACGACTTTGGATGTTCTTGAGGAAGAGCAATTGGGGGAATTGCGGATAGTTGTGCATATGTATAAGTGTTTCTTGAAGGTTTAATTGATTCATCGTCGAAAAGAGGAATTTTGTCTTGGAGTTCTATTTTGACGGATTTAGTTCCTAGAACTATTGTTGTGTCGAGGGTTCCGTATCGGATGCCAACTTCTGAGTTGAAAGAGTTGAGGAGTCAACTTAAGAATTTTCTTGAGAAGAAGTTTGTTCGTTCATGTGTGTCATCGTAGGGTACACGTGTTTTGTTGGTTAAGAAGGAAGGTTCTACGAGGCTTTGTGTCGATTTTAGACAATTGAGAAAGTGACAATTAAGGAAAAGTATCCACTTTCGAGGATTGATATTTTGATGGATCGGGTTGGTTTGAGCTTGTTTATTTTGCAAGTTTGATTTGAGGTATGGGTATCATCAGTGTGAAGATGAGCATGCTAAGTACTTGAGAAATGTTTTGTCCGTGTTGGGAAGAAGAAGTTGTTTGCTAAGTTTCTTTGTATGAGTTTTTGGTTGAGTGAAGTGAATGTTCAAGGGGTAAGTGGTGGTTTATGCTTTTATGCAAGTTAAGATTTTTGAAAGGATTTATCTGTCACAAGATTTAGAGTTGGCAGTTGTTATTTCTGTTTGGGAAATTTGAAGGCACTAATTATTCGAATCGAGATTTGTGTGTGTAAGTGACTACAAGAGTTTGAAGTATTCGTGTGATCAGAACGAGTTGAATATGAGAAACCATTGCATACGTCTATGTTGATGATTCGAGTATGGTGATTGTTGAAACAGTTGTGAGATTTGAGTTTGGTTCGTAAAGCGACTTCTTCAAGTGTTGAGCTTTTTATGTGAAAGCTTACTTATGGTATTCTTGATGAGATTAGAAAGGTCGGAAATCGGATTTGAATGGGTTGATAAGATGACATTTATTAGTCAAAGATAAAGATGGTGATCTTCGGATTGATAAGAGCAATGTCATGGGATGTCATGATCGAGGTTGTATTCCTAATGTTTGGATTTGAAAAGAGGACTTTGGATGAGGTGCGTCGTAGTGATTTGAGTATTCATCCTGACGTACTAAGATATATCATGATTTGAGAAGGTCATTTTTAGTGGCAAGGTAATGAAGAAGGATATGAAGGGATTTGTTTATTGGTGTTTGACTTGTCAGGAGTCGTCTGGTTTCATGTAACTGCTATCCATTCCTGAGTAGAAGTGGAATAGTATTTCTATGGATTTTGTTTATGGTTTGCCGAGGACGTCGAGTAATTGTGAGGCGATTTGGGTCATTGTGGATATATTGACGAAATCTGCTCACGTTATTTCGATAAGAATGGATTGACCGATGGGAGTACTGGCGAGTGGTACGTTGATAAAATTGTTTGTTGGTTTGTTTGTTTGCATGGTGTTTCGGAAGGTATTGTTCAGATTGAGATCCGAGGTTTATTTCTGAAATTTTGAGAAGGTTCACAAAGTACTTTGGGTACGAAGTTGCGTTTGAGTTTGGCGTATCATCCTCGAACGGATGGTCAGACTGAGAAGACGATTTGGTCACTTAAGGATCTATGAGGGCTTGTGTTGTGAAACAAAGATGTGTTTGGATTAGCTTTTTGCCTTTGATTGGATAATACAAAGACTTTTGTCTGGTGTGCAAGCTGACACAGCAGATTAAGAGGTTGAGTCTGTTAAGAGAGAACAATGAGTTTCTGGTGAATACTAGAAAAGAGCTGGAAGATGGTTATGAAATTGGTAAATCTGTTTGTTGTGGGAAATCAGAGTGCGCATCGGAAGCGTGAAATGACGCGGTTCGTATGTGTATGAATTGTTAGAGTTCAAATTGTGGACAGTGGATATGGTAGGAATTATAAGACCACCAGATGTTTTGGTTACGTGTTTGACTGCTATGTCTTGGCACGGTTGTTTGGATGTTGTGTGACCGGGATGTTGGTGTTCTAGTTTTGTAGAGGCTCTTCAGAAGCTGTATATGTCGTGGAGCTTTATGTCTTTATCTAAGATGGCGTCTCGTTTCCATGGTGATGGTTCGAGTGCATGTGGCTAATTCCTTGGATGGGGGATTAGAGGTGTGTTGTCTTTGATGACGGTAACATTATGGTTGCGGTTTGGTTGACAAGTGCATTGTGTGGGCATTGCATCTTGTTCTTGTTGGTTGTGTCTTGGTTATTTCTTGTGTTTTGGTGTTAGTCGATGAGTGCATTGTATGGGCATTGCATCTCGTTGTCGTTGTTGTGTTTTGGTTGTTTGGCTTTTAGCTAGAGTGGTTCGTTGTTTGGCGCTGATTGTGTCGTTGCTTTCGTGGCTTGATAGTTGGTTAGTCGGATGCGAGAGCGTATCCAAGTTCGTTTGTGTTTGGGATATTTCCGAGGACGGAAATCTTCTAAGTGGGGGAGAGTTGTAACGCTCGGAAAAATAAGTATATGCTTAATTTGGACGTTTGTGACGTTTATTGGAATTTTACCGTTTTTGAGTTGTGTCAGTCGGTAAATATTAATTATGCTAATATTTTACTTATTACTTTCCATGTGTGTAATTATTATGTTTTGGGTGTTAATTGGTTAGAACTAATGTTTAGTAACATTTGGGCCAAAATTGGAATTAATGAGAGTTAAGTGGGTGAAAATGATAAGTAGAGAAATAGAAAGAGTTATAGAGAGAAAGAGAGATATTTTGGAGGAAAAGAAAGAAGAGAAGAGAAGAAGAGAAAAACAAAGAGAAGAAGAGATTTTTGTAGAAATCCCAACCAAGCTAGAATCAAGATTAACCAAGGTAAGGGGGTGAATCTAATTTATCTTGAATGTATGATTCTTGTAGTTTTGTTTGTTTTGTTCTTGTTCTTGCTCTTTTCTAAGTTTGACCAACAACGGTGGATGGGGTGTTTTGTGAGTTTTGAAGTTATAAACTTGATTTTGTGGTGTGTATGTGTAGTATGATGATAGATATCTTCATTGATCATGTTTGTTTTCCTTTTCCATGGCTTGATTGAGTTTGAATAAAAAGTTAGGTTTTGAGATAGATTGATGAATCAACCATGAAAAGTTTGATGTTAGATTGTTTCTATGGTTTGTATGTGTTGTATTGGTGTTATAATGATGTTTTGGAGTGGTTTTGGTGGGTATAAGGGGCTTGGAACAGTTCTGGTTCGTTCTGGTTTTTTCTGGGTTTACGCAGGTCCGCTGAGCGGAGGTGGGTCCGCTGAGCGGAGGTTCTTTTGCAGGAATTCTCTGCGGAGGTCCGCTGAGCGGAGCTGAAGCGGACGACAGCTTTTTTCTGTTTTTCCAAAACTTTGAAACTTCGTAACTCTTGAACCGTAACTCCGATTTTGTCGCCGTTCGAAGCGTTGGAAAGCTAAAGCAATGAACTATATAATTATCTAATTAAATGATTCATAGTATGAAGTATCCCATTATTTTTATTAGGATCAAGTGATGAGTTGTGTAGTGTGTTCAATTATCCAAACTTTGAAACCTTGTAACTTTTGATTCGTAGCTCCGTTTCGTACGCCGTTAGAAGTGTTAGGAAGCTAGTTGGATGTTCTATATGATAGTATAGGCTTGGTTAGCTTGTTATTAATTGGTTATGAGGGTTGTTGATGAAAACACATAATTGTTTATATGCGCGATATGATTGGTAAATAATCATAGTGCTTGGTTGTAATTGTTAATGATGTAGGATGTAGTAGTGGTTGGTTGATTTTCATAAATGGTTTTGTGAACTAGTACATGATAAATCATGATGATGTGTTGTGTGAATGTTATCGTATTGGTACGAGGTATGTGATTAGTTGTCGATAACATGAGATCATGTTCATATGTGTTATGTATTAATGAATGTTCATTCTTAATATGTGACAATGTTTGGTTGTTTGTTATTAACATGATGTGTGGCCTTATGGCAAGTAATTGTTGTTATGAGAATGATGTATTATCATTGTTGAATTGTTGTTATTACAACTTGTTGATGATGTATTGATGGAGTTGTGGGCCAATTGTCCAATATTAATTTAATGTGATGCAATTATGCGATCATTTATGCCGATGTGGCTAGTATGTTTTGACGATGAATGTGTGTTGTGTGCTTATTAATGCCTGTGTGGTAATTATGGTGTGATGTGATTGATAACGATGTTATTAATTAGTGATGTATCCTTTTGGATAGAATATAAACGATGTAACGTGAGTGTATGATCGTGTTATATTGTTGATGATGTTGTTGTCGTGTAAAAGAGTCTTATATTTGCACAGCATAACATTTCAATACGTTAATGGCGGAATGCTGTTAACAGATGGCCTGCGGGCATGGTTACCAGTAGGGGCTTAATGCTCGGTAACGAAATGAGCCTTATTGGCAAGAGGTCATCAGTGGGAGTTGCGTGCTCGATGACGACAGCCTGCGGGCTTCCTGAGTGGAATAAAGTCCCAGCATAATGCTTGGCAGGTGTATTTGTCATAATGACAAGGAGGAGTTTTACTCCGGATTTGGTACCACATGCATATGCATAGTCGAGTCTCATTCATCATCGTCAGTCCTTATAATTTATGTTACCATTCATGTGTCGCATTACTTATATATTGATTGTGGTTGAATGAGTGGATTACTTTGTTGTATGATTATTGATGATACTTGCTGGCATTACTATAATTGTCATGCTTTCATTATGAATTATATTCTCACCCTTCTGCTGATTTGATGCTTGAGTGGCATCCTGCAGATTAGCCGCTTTGGGAGTCTTTTGGAAGAGGTAGTTCTCCAGTTGGTCTTGTCGGTCGCTCTGATATGTAACACTAGGTAGTCGGGAGTCTGTTGTTATTTATTTGTATATGACTCTTTGAACATGTATATATGATAACGTGCCATTGTGTATTGTAAACACTTTATTTTGGAAAACTCCTCTTTGAGAGTGAGAGCTTTACGTATACATATATGTTCATATCTTCCGTGTGTTATGTATCATGTTATTGGCAGGTGTTGTATGCTTTTGGCATCGCTGATGTCCGTTTGTTTTCTAGGTGTTTGTTTGGTTACTTAGTGTAACATCCTAATTGTGTTGTATGAAATTTTAAATACTCTGATATTTTCTTGCCTAAATGCTTTGGGTAGAATTGGGGTGTTACATTATGCATTGATGAAGTTGGCCAATTTTTAAAGGAGTGCATGAAGCAAATAAGGACCAAACTTGGATTTTTTCCAAATGGACCTATTCTTTTGTGACCCAAACTTGCTTCTAAAGTTACTAAAAACCTCCAGGTCCATTCCCACGCCCATATGATTTTTATTTCATTTTTTATTGAATTTTTATTTATTTAAAATGCAATTTAAATCAAAAAATTGAAAGAAAATAAAAAGATTTGATTTGGTTCTATTCTCCAATCAATTTCAATCACTCAAGGGGCTAAAATATGAGTCAATTTCGTGCAAAGATAGAAACAAAATTGGACCAATTTTAGAAAGATTTCAAAATCAAATTTTCATCAAATTGCAATCTCAAGATTCAAAGAGATTTGATCCAGTTTTATTGCCTTAATTCCATGTGCTATAAGTATTGAACCTATTCAGATTGCAAGACACAAATCCAATGCCTCCAAGAACCCTAACAATTCTTGAAAAATCTCAAAGAAAGTCAAATTCGTTTTTGGAGTTAGAGTTCGATTCAAGGTGTTTTGGAGATTCAAATACATTCTTGGGACATCATTGAAGGATTTCCATTCGTTCCCCAAGGTTGAAGCATTCAGAATCATCCTCAACACGTTACGATTTGCCCATTTCTATCAAGAATCGAATTACATGACTTACGCATCCTTGGCATGATTTAATTGCATATTTGTGTTTGTGTTGATGTTTAGATACTTTCTAGATAGTTTAATTTGAGTTTGGGTGCATGTATAAGGTTTTGCCATTGTTAGGTTTCGAAGCTTCAAATTAGGGCTTTACGATTTAGCCAAAATTGGATGAAACCAAGACCACCATCGTGTTTAGGGGATTGAACCCAATCGATCCATGGCCCTATATCAAATTTCTTGTGCGTATTTTGCTGTTTGTGTGTTGCAGGTCGTTTTGCTACGAAAATATTGTAGCTATTCTCAAGTTAAATGGTAGCAAAATCTGGGCAAGGGTGAAGACAAAGAAGACGATGCGTGGCAGCGTGTGATTGGTCAATTTCAAATCCCTGCGCGCATTATCTCTCCCCTAATCCGGTGCTCCTCGCTTACATGCGTACGATGCGTCCTCGTTCTCTCAAGCGTCAGATCGTGCCAGCTTCAGATCCCACGCTTCTGGAACTCCAGGCGCACCGTGGACTCTCAGACCATTACCACACTGGATCCTACGCTAAGTTTTCCAATTTCTTTATTCTTTCTTTTTAGTTTAATTATAATTAGTTTCTTTTTCTTTTCTTTTTAAAACTAAATTTTTTATATATAACTTAATTCTTTTATAATCAACCCTTTTTCATAAAAAACTTAAAATTTATTTTATTTAGTAAAATTTTGTTTTTTTGGTTAAATAATTAAATTAAATAAGTTTTTATATTAAATAACTTAATTAGTTAAGTTTTTTAGATTAAAAAACTTAGTAAAATCTTGTTTTTAGGTTAAATAATTAAATAATAATTAATATTTGATTTTTATTTTACTTTTTATCCTGGTAAATATTTAATTAAATTAATAATTAGTTAATTAGGATTAATTTAGTAATTAGTTATAATTAGGTTAAAATAATTTCTAACCCTAATTTTTTGGTTTTGATTTTAATTGTATCTTTTAAATTCTCTTCTTCTCATTCCCATTTCTCGATCCCCCGATTTTAATCATGTTTGATTAATATTATGTAACTGCTAAGGGTTGTAATAGTAATTAGGCTTTTATTTTCCGCATATTTTATTATTTATTATGTAACTGCCCCAAAGCCATATAATAGTTTTAGGATTTACTTTTCCGCACTTTCCCCATTTTTGGTTATGTAATCCCCCTCCCCGAAGCCTTGTAATAGCGTAGGACTTTATTTTTTCTGCTTTTATTTTCTGCAATATTAACTGTTAGATGATAATAGGATTGTATGGCAAGATAAAATCAAAATAGAATAACCCAAATTTTCAGGATTAAATAAATCAACCACTTTTGTTCACATACTCACCTTTAGGGTAATCCTCTTTTATGTTGCCTTTCGACGAATAATAGTCAAGTCCCTCGAGCGTAAGGATACCTTAGCAAATGTTGTCTCCGATTTAAATCATCATAGTCCCTCCGATTTAAAGATCATGGTCCCTTCGATGTTGCCTACGATATAAATGATCCCGTCCCTCGATTAAATGATGATATTCCCTTTAAATGCTAAGGTATCCTTACTTGTTGCCTTTTATGACTATTCACATTCCGTGCATAGGACTTCCTACCCTCTTTATGGTATGGATAGCCCCTATGACTATTCGATGACCCTTCGATGTCCCAAATACATCCAATGAAAGGACTTTCCACTAACTAATGGTGTGGATAGTCTCTTTCCCTTAACGAAAGGAAAAGAACAAGAAAGACAAACTTAGGGTATGAAGTTCCTAATTTCTTGCTCACAACAATTCAAACTTTCAAATGCCTTTCACACCTCGCTTTTCAAAAACTCTTTTTAAAACAAGTATTTTGTATATATTCGAATGATGAATCATTACAAAGTCAAGTTCTTCTACAAAATATTTTTCTAAACACACACTACACTCTTTCAAACAAATCAAATAAACAAGTGAACTAAGCAATTAAGAGCCCATGGATAACCATGGATACAAAGGGTGCTTACACCTTCCCTTTGTATAACCTACCCCCCGAACTCAATCTCTTTCAAAAAGGTCTTTCCTGTTCTTTTTGCCTTTCCAAATTGGATAAAATAAATGTCGGTGGCGCCTCTTGCTCACCGCAACATTTGTTTGCGAAATAAAATAAAAGTCAGTTCTCCCACCGTATTACAATTATAAATGAATTTGACCCTCAAAATCGCAAATTCGTTGTTTTTCTATTTTTTATGAATTTTTTTACTGTTTTCATAGTTTCAGGAAATTCCAAAAAAAATTGTGAAATTCTTATTTAACTTAATTAGATTAAATTTAGTGTTTTTATATTTTCTTAAATTTATTTTAATCGTTTTTCTTTTTTCTATTTGTTTCTGCCTATTTGGGGCATAGTTGGTATTTCTGTATTTGTTGATAACATGGCTGAACAAAGAACTTTGACACAGTTGGTTGTCCCTATGTGAACTATAATAGTTTATGTATTGACTATCATGGAGCTGATGCGCCTTTTGAATTGAAATCTGGTTTAATACATTTATTGCCTATGTTTAATGGTTTTGTAGGTGAGGATCCACATAAGTATCTAAATGAACTCCAGGTTGTGAGCTCTACACCTTCCAAACCTTCACTAGAGGATATTATCAAACAAATGGCTGCAAATAATCTCTAATTTCAACAACAAATAGATTCTACTCTTCAGACTCTGCAAACATAGATTGGACAACTTGCCACTTTGATGAATGCCATGCAACAAGCTCAAGGATCAAACTAACAACCCTTGGAAGAGCAATCTATTTTTCAGATAGAGTTGCTTTCTGAAACTATTGATGATACTTGTACTGATTTTTTTGCAGTTGATTTTCCATCATTGTTTGGTTTTTATGATGTTTACTCTTGTGATGTTTGTACTGACATTAAAATTTGCTCTGTTTGTGCTGAAATTGATTTTGCCTTACAAGCTGATATTCTTACTGCATATGAGGTTGGAAATGAAGTTGTTCATGTAGATGAAGCTCTCGACACCCCGACTGCCCGAAATAAACCATCCATTGAACAACCACCTTCCCTAGAGCTGAAATCAATTCCTAAAAATCTTAAATATGCTTATTCAGATATGAATGAAAATCTACCAGTTATAATTTCTTCTAACCTTGATTTTGATCAAGAAAATAAGTTTTTGCATATTTTGAAGAAGCATAAGAAGGCAATTGGGTGGACTTTGACCGAAATTCTCGATATTAGCCCATCTATGATTTTGCATAGGGTCTCAATTGAAGGGGAAGATGAAACAAAAGTAGTGAGGCAGCCCCTCAATATTTTGATCTCTGATATTGTGGAAAAGAAGATCATGTGCCCATTCGACACTTTTACTTATCGAAGATTCTTCTTTGATCCTGGAATAAAAGGCGAAGGCACTAATAAAAATTTCAAGTTCAATGGACATTATCCAAAGCTAATCCATGAGAGCCCCACTTTGGAAGAAGAGGATGTAGAAGATCTCTCTTTGGGAAAGGTTGCTTGTATGATCACTTATCCTCCTTGACTATTCGGGGGTGTTCTTTCCTTTCTCTCACTCTTATTTAATAGTTATGCCCTTTCGTTGAGGACAATGCATGTTTTAAGTGTGGGGGAGCGAATCATTTATTTTCTTTGCTTTTGTTTGTTGTTTTGTTTTTAGTATCATATAAAAAAATGCATCTTTTTGAAAGTTTTGGGCTGTAGATTAATTTGAGGTTAGTTGGTGGAGACTTGGAAAAATTTACAAGATCGATATTGTCTTAACACCGTAAGTCTCCTGAGTATGGAAATCATTTTGAATACTTGTTATGACATAGCATTGAATTCTCATTCTCTAATAGCTCTTGAGTAGTTTATCTTTGTAGTCAGCACCATCTCACACGCGCTCTACGTAAGGAAGCCGATGAAAACAAGTGAGTGATCCAAATTTTATTTGAAAAAAAAAAAGAAAAAGGAATGCACCTTCTAAGTTGGCTGACCCTCACCCGGTCACTTAACCTCGCGGTTGTGGAACCTACAAAAACATGATAATACGACCCGTTGCTAGTTGGTTCAGAGGTTTCTGGTGCTGAACTTGGTAGGGCGGATCACGGTCCGATCCCCCGCAACTACAATTGGGGAAGCAAAGGGTTATACTACTTAGGTACCAGAACCCCATGCAAAAAGGACCAGAGTCACTAACCGGTAGCCTTACTATGAGTGTGTGGAGATAACATGCTTAATGTGATTGCGCCAAAATGAAAAAGAGTAAAAAGGAGGATGGGCAAGTTAGACTTTGGCATAATAACATGATTCAAAATGGTTTGTGTATTCAGGAGGCTTATGAATGCACGATTGCAGAGTAGTGTTCTTACGATATCCTTAGTATGCAAGATTAGTACCGATAAATGCTATTTTAATCGAAGAAGAGTTTGTAGCCTGGAATGAGTTTTTGATGCTGTTGTGTTTTCTTGAGTTTTGATTTTATTTTTCTCGGAGTGCAAAAGTTCAAGTGTGGGGGAATTTGATCAGGGCATTTTAATGTACATTCCTCTATGTTTATACTTATGCATTTCCATACTTTACCTTGGTTATTTTTCTATTTTAATGTTTTAATGTGTTTTTATAAATCAGTTTATTTTTACACTTATTTGATTTTCACACTTTATTTTCAGCATTAACAGTATGCGCTAAAATAATTATAACTAGAGCTATGGGAATCGGATCGACTCATTCTAATAATCTCTGGAAAGCTAAGAGAAAGAGCTACAACTTTCATGTTGGAGTCAAAGGAAGATTCGGAGTGCATCATTTCCAGAATTCCGTTTGAATTTTCAGCATTAGATATATTTTTGTTTTGGGTCATTTGTTATGGGCATGGGTTATGTTTTCGACCCGGTCCAAATTTTTAGTGAAAACCTTATTTTGTTTGGTAAGGGCTGGAAGCCTCTACAGTAAGTACCTTCTTTTCATGAAGAACTTAGCTTTGTACGTTTGTAATGAAGAACTAATTCCAAGGAGAAATCTAATGATTACGAGTTCCATCATACTTTGAGGTTATAATAATTTTAATCAAGTTTCTATCACGTTCAATTATATTATCTGATTCTTGTATGCTTTATTCGATTTTCATAGAGTATATTGATTTAACTTGATTGTTGTATGATCCTTAACTATAATCACGTTAATGTTTGCTTAACTCGTTATCGTGTTTGATTAGTTCGCGTTTTCTTAATCCGCGAGGGCCTAAATCCGTTTGCTTAATTCGAATAATAGGAACTTACAACACATAAAACATGTTGCACTTGTCAGTGAGTTTTGTAGTCGAATAGGAATAGATTAGGAGATTGAATTTATAATAATCAATGATAAGTCAGAACCAGAATCAGTAGATTAGCCGTTTTAGCTTATTTGATAATCACTTATTTTCTGTGCTTTCTTAAACAAAACAAATCCCCCATAATCGATTCAGGTTGTTAATAATAATTCAAGAGTCCTTGAGATACGATACTAGAGTTGTCGTTAACGTTAACTACATTTTAAATTACTCGTTTTTGACCCGTGTGCGACAACGGATCATCCACTAATCAAGCGCTAAACTTTTTCCTAAAGAATGGGTTAACAACATATTTACAAAATTGAAAAATCAAAAGAATTAAATTCGGATTATTATTGATATTCTCCCGCAAGCTGTATAATTTGGAAGAGAGATGCAACTTGGACAGTAAGGACTCAAGTTGTGGGGAAAGTAAGGGTTTTGTTAGAATATCAGCAAGTTAATCATTAGTAGACACAAGTGACATTGGAAACTTCCCATATTGGACATTTTGTCGAACAAAATGATAGGTTAAAGGCTATGTGTTTCATCTAAGAGTGGAAGACATGATTATCACTTAGATTTATGGCACCGAGATTGTCTCATATGACCGTATTGGCAGTTGGCGTGTGACCAAGCTCTGTGAACAAGGAAAGGACTTAGAGTAGCTCACTAGTCGTGTCAGCCACAAATTTATACTCTTTTTCCGATGATGATTGAGCAACAAATCATTATTTTTGGGAGCTCCAAGAAATGGGAGTGTTATCGAGATACAACAAATAACCAGTTGTTGAAACATAATCATCCTTCTCTCCACGCCCAATACGCATTCAAGTAGGCATGAAAGTTCAGCAGGGCAGTTGTCGAGATGAAAACTTCTTTAACACAAGAGCCCGCCAAATATCAAAGCACTCTTTTAAGTGCAAAACAACGTGTCGTTCTTAGTTCTTGCATGAACCGTGCTAGTTTGTTGGTGCTGAAGGATATGCTTGGACGAGTAAGAGACTCAAATACTGAAGACTTCCATTGAATGCTCGGTACTCAATTGGGGAAGGCAGGAGGTCTCTTGGACAAGGGAGTGGACGCTGGTTTTGTATATGCCACTCGTGATTTATGTATCATATCAGTGTTATATTTCATTTACGAAAGAAACATATCTATAATGGAAGGAATTACTTTGACACCTAATAAATAATTGAGACATCTAAGGTATTTTGATGAAAAAAAGCAGCTAGTTTGACAATAAGTGTGGACAACCCTGCAGAGGAACTCCCAATGACAATTATATTGTCAACATGGACTAATAAGTATAATGTAATACCTGGTTTTTGGAATATGAAGAGAAATGCATCTACAGTTGAATTAACGAAGCCAAGGGAGATCAAGGATTCCCAAAGCTCAGCATACCAGGCGTGGGGTGCCTGTTTTAGCTTATAGAGTTCTTTTTTAAGTCAACAGACATGATCATGAAAGTCTTTGTTAATGAAACCAGGTGGCTATATCATAAATACTTCCTCATTCAGTTTCCCACGAAGTAATGCATTCTTGATATCAAGTTGGCGTATGGACCAACCCAGGAAAAATACAAGTGTTAGGACAACTCAAATTGTCACTATTTTAACAACTATGATGAATGTTTTCGTATAGTCCTAACCAGGGCGTTGGTGAAACCCTTTGGTGACTAATCGAGCCTTGTAATGTTCAATATATCTGTCCAGATTCTTTTTGATTCAAAATGTCCATTTACAGCCAACCAACTTATGAGTAGAGGATCGACTAACAAGATCCCAAATGTTGTTGTAGTTTAAGGAATCAAATTTGACTTGAATGGTTGAGCGCTAATTAGGGTTGCGAAGAACCTGGGTGATGGTGATGAGTTTGATGAGAGAGGATGGTCAGACATGAAGATTGAGCTTTTTGAGTGGTTTGTCGATGTTGTTTCGAGAACGGGTGATGATCTCATCGCCATTGGTTTTTTTGTCTCTTATTAGGGTTGATAGTGCGTTGGGTTGGTGGGGCAGCAGGTTGTGGGTATGGTTGTGCGATTGCACTAGGAGATTGAGTGGTTTTAATGGGTTCTTTTGAGACTGATGGTTCGACCGAATCTGGTTGGTTGGTGATTGTGGGAGAGGGAATGGCATCAGATAAGTTTTCAGGTGGGCTTATAGTGGTACTCACTATGAGCTGGTCTATTAGCTGTAAAATAGAGATTTGGAGTGGGCCTGTTTGTTGCAAGAGAAGAAAATCATCTGAGTTCAAGGTTTGTTCTATTAAATTTTTATTTGTACCGAAAATATTTTTGATTTTAGATTTTAATTATCTTACCCTTTTTTTCCACCATAATCAAATACATGCAACATCCGTACATGAATGAGTTTCTCAGAATATCAAGAAATTGAAGATCCAACATATGATCTTCATGGACAATTAATGTAATATTCTTTGTAAACACTGTAGCGAGTTTTATTAAAAAAAATACAATATTATGCTAAACAGTGTAACGAGATTAATTAAAAAAACTAATGACCCCTCGGTTTTTATGACAAACTGAGATAAAAAAGGTGATAGTTTTTGTAAATAATAAAAGTGCAAAAATGGGGTTTGAACCCATGCCATAATAAATTTTTACCTCGGTGTTTTAAAATCGAGGTGATAAGGCTTTACTTTTCATGACGCCATTCGTTACCTCGATTCTCTTGCCGAGGTAAAATGCATTTCGCGTCCGATATTAGAAGCGCTTTTTGTAGTAGTGTTGTCATCAATCCAAAGGCACATGACAACCTGGTCGTCATGCTGGTGACGCCTGTCACCTGCTTCGAAACGTAGATACGCGTTTTCTGCCATTGGAGCCTTATAGAAGCTTCAATTTTTATTCTAATAACCCAAATCAATCCATAAAGTTAAATAAACAATCATGCATCAATTACTACATGTTATTTCACTCATTTAACACATTCAACATAAAAAATTCTTCATATCAAGATGATGCATAAACCTTCAAACATCAACAATTGCATATTTTCATCAATAACTCTAGAGCATAATTTATGCACAAACAATGGTACACAAAATTACACTAAATTTCGCATACAACAACAAAAATTAGAATCGTGTATTAGAACAGCAATTTCTATTGAAGGTTAAGGATTCCTCATTCTACCCCTCATGCTTAAACACCACATTAAAGGAGAAATCCCCTCCTTACCTGGTTCTCCTAGCAGCAGTGCAAGTTTTCTGGTTTGAATGTTTTTCCCTCACTCTCTAACCTTCAAGTTCTTCCTTATTATTTTGCTTCTCTAAACCATATTTTCACGTACTGTCAAAAATACCACCATGAAGTTAGATTATACTTACCTTAAATAGTTAGGATATTAATCTATTTAAAACTATACTTTCTCTCCTAACTTAATCCTCCATCACTCCTTCCTCTATTTTCCACTTCTCGCCCAAATTCTCTATTTTCTCATTTTTAATTAAACAAATCAAATAAATTACTCTTATTTTAATTATTAAAGTAATTCTAAATTAATTCTCTCTCCCCCATCTCTCTCTCTCTCTCTCTCTCTCTCTCTCTCTCTCTCTCTCTCAAAGAAACACATAGCCCTAAGCTTCATATTCATCTAATTACAACAACACAATAATTAAATAAATCACATAAAAATTACAAATCAATCAATAAAAATAATTTAACAAAAACTGAGGTGTTACAATCTACATAAGCCACACTAGAGAGCGAGCACTTACTCAAGAACTATTAATGGTCAATTACTATAGGCCCACCCCGATGAAGGATAATACAGAATTTGTTAGAAAATGCGACAAATGTCAAAGACACTCCAATCTTCTCCGTGCGCGGCCGAAATTCTCCATTCTCTCACACAGAGGTTTCTTTAGTTTTAAAAATATGGAAACGAGAGTGTAACACTATTCGGACATTTTGCTTCTTGTGTGTATTTATGGTATGCACTACATGGAAATGGATCCTCTACTGCTCAATGGTTGAATATTCATCCTAACTTTAAAAGAAATAAATAAAAAATTAAAGTTTTGAAAAGAGAGATAAAATGTTCATGAATGATTGTGATAGGGGCAGGAGAGATAGCAAAAGATAGCTAACTGGAGAGGATCCAGATCCACACTAATAACTTGCTTACAAATAAATATCGCTGCAAGGGATTGACGTCTGGACCAACAACTTCCTTAACCCAGTTAGCAAGTGCCAACTGAGCTACCCCACTCACCCCATAAAATCTAGTTTCAAAAAACAATAATAGTATGACTTTAGTTGTATTATCTAGTATACTACTTTGGTTGTAATATCACATTTCCAAGAGCACAATTTTAATATTGTTCTGATTGATATCATTGATCCTATTGTTTTTTTTCTTATGTGACAATTTTTTGCCATCAAAATAAATAAAAACTATTAAAATGTAATGAAAAATATCATTTAAATTTATAAATTAAAATTATTTTATAAAATATGGTTTTAAGGGTCTCTTTGATTCAATGAAGAAAAAAGACAAGATTATCAAGGAGAAAGGAGGTGAGGGTAAAAGAGTGGAGAAATTTTAATTACGTATATATTTGTGGTTCAAAATAAGAAAGTGGATTTCTCAAAGAAAAAGAAATGGGAGGGAAAGTAATAAGAGGGGAGGAGATATTTTAAAATTAATTTATTTTTTTATCCTTTAACTTAGTCATAAGACTCATTATATTTATTGTTAATTATTCATAACTTAGTCATAAGACTCATTATATTTATTGTTAATTATTCAAACAAAAATTTATTATCGAAATATAAGCATTTAATTAGGAGAATACCATAAAATACTTTATAAAAATGTAACTATAATAAAATATAATTTGAAAAAATATCGAATATAATAAAATTTAAAGAAAATTACTATAAATAAAAAGGTTAAGATAATTAAAAAGTGACATCAAAATTTTAAAAACAAAATAAATTAAATTAAAATATATTTTATGAATAATAAGATGAGATATAAAAATACAAGAAATATAAGAGAAAAGTAAAATTTGTACAAAATAGAGTTTTTTTCATTTTAAAGTTAATTTTATATTTAAATAATTAAATAAAAATAATTACATAATATAATTATAATTATTATAAAATATCTTTTTTCTCTTCCAAATCTCCAAATTGGAGAAAACAAAAAGTGTTTCATGAGTTATTTTTCTCCACTACTCCTCTTATCGGGTTAAGATCCTCTCTATTTTGTTGTGTTTTTATTTTTTCTATTATTAAAATTTTGTATGAAAATAAATACATATATATCTATGCTATATGATATATAATTAATATTTATTTGATTTGGTATATACATAAAACTATAATAATAAAATTTACATTTAAAAAAAAATGAAAAATATCCTTGCCCCTGCTTGTCATACAAATTAAAATTAACACTTATAATACTAAGTAATCTCCCTTCTCTCCCCTACGTTTACTTCACTTCATTATTTTGTAAAGCATAAACCAATATATTTAATTAAATATATCTCTTTAGTCTAAATTATTTAAAAAAATTATTGTTTTTTTAAGGTCTATTTTAGTAAACATTAACTAAAAAATGGTTAAATGCACCTTGAGGTACATGTTGCTAAAACACACATTCACAAAATTAAGTGGGTGTGTTTTAGCAAACTCCACAAGAGTTTGCTAAAATATACCCATTTATTTTTATGAAGGTGTATTTTAGCAAACTTTAACTAAAAAATGCTTAAATGCACCCTAAGGTGCATGTTGCTAAAATATACCTTCATAAAATCAAGTGGGTCTACGTTAGCAAACTTCATATATCATACAATATAATATAGCTAAATGAGTATTTTGGCAAATTGGACACTTGCCAAACTTTTGATATGTTACTAAAAGAGGAAAGTTTAAATTAATAAAATTCTATTATATTTTTTAAATTAATTAAACTTTATTTGAAACATGTAAAATTTTGACTGCTTATACTATTGGGAATATCAAACTTCACCTAGAAAATAAACTTTCCTTTACTCTTCCACCATATTTCAACTTCCCTTAGAGCATCTTTATTGCAGGTTTGTTATTGCAAAATTTGTTATAATTTACGTAAGCAATAGAGAACCTGCATTGAAGTAATAATTACATGGCTTATAGTAAGTTAAAATTTAGTAACCGTTATCTATAGAACCAACGTTAAGAGTATCTCCAATGGTGCAACTTACATTTGAGTTCTTTATGGGACCCACTAAGCCACATCATATTAAAAGAATATTTGATTTTAACTTTAATAAAAATCTGATATGGGTCCCACAACTTTACCTCATAACATGATTTGATATGGTACTACAATCTTTTAGTTGTTGCATTGCAATGCAACTCTATTATGACATGTCAATTTTTTTAAATATTTAATTATTAAATTAATGGTACAGGTGGAGAATTCAATAGAAGAAACTACTATTGGAGATGGTCTAACTATTGAATTTGAAACATATAATATTATCATTATATTGCATAAAAAGTGGTCACAATAAAAAAGTGGTCATATTATTTACAACTTTAGGCCCACAAATAAAAAAATAAAAAATGTGGAATCAAGTTTTGGTTCTTTATAAACAACCACCATTAAAGTAAAAACTACCCCAATCAACTATAAATTTTTTAAATCCTACAAATCACTTTGGGCCCACAAAAAGTACTTTAGTTTACCCATTTTAGTTGCTCCCATGCTCTTAGAAAATAAATGTTCCCTTACTCCTCCCCCAGATTTCAATTAGAATATTCTGTCGCTTCAGATTCCAACCTTGGTTCCTCAACAAATCAATTATTTCTCTTTTTTAATACTCTCTTCAATGTTTCCGGATGCATCTACTTCATCTTTCGTTCTCTTCTTCCTCACACTCTCTTCTTCCTCTTACTTCCTAATTGTTCCCTCCCAAACCAAAATGTATATTTTTCACCAAGAGAAAGCTAATGACACTTGCAACCTCAAGAACAAGCTCAGGCACATTAAGTACTTTGCCCATCCAGTTGAACATTGGTCCATTATTTCATGAAAAGGTAGGAACTTGGTTAACTATTGTTGTCTTATTTATCAATAGGGATCAACAGATGATTCATTCTTAGGAAAATGTGTGCTTCTTAATTGTTTTATGGTTTAATGAATATTAAGATTTTGAAGTAGCTTCCAATTTTTTTTTTACAGACTAATGGTTTCATAACTCATTGATTTAAAATCTTTGTTGTTCTTGGATGTGATTGTTATGAATACAACAACGGTAAAGGTTTTAAAACTTGAAAAAGTTGAATCACATGGAACAATCTAGCATTAGTTATCGTCACATTTTTTGGTTAGTTTATGGGTTTTACAATGATTTATTATTTGATTTTGATCATGGAAATTCTTATTATTTTATTAAAATTGTTGTAATTTATTTGCAGGAAGAGTGTGTCGGCTAATTATTATTTTTCATTTGATAACAACAAGCTCTTAAATCGATATGATGATGTGCTTCAAGATTTGCATGTGAGGAATAATTCTCAGGTTTGTTCTACTTATCTAATGGTGGCTGGAACTCTGAAATCGTTGTAGTTTTTTTCAATCTATTACAAATTCATGCTTTCTTTCACATTTCACTGTCTGTGATAGAGTTCATTGCGGATTTATCGTTATTTTTTTATAATACAAATATCTCTTCAACTTCAGTTATTGAGCCACTAGCCGTGATAGAATTCGTCGCCCAGTTGCTGAATAGGGAAGTCTTATACAAACCTCTGCCTGATGCTGATCGGGTTAAGGTCAGATTTGTCAATGCCTTTTATTTATTAAAAAAATTATCTATTGTTATTTTACAACTCTTCACTATTCTTCATGATGTCAACAAACATGTTGTATTAGGTACAATAAACTGGTTTTATTATTGAAGTATATCATGAATAATCACATTCATATATGATTATCTTTAATTATATAATCACATTCACTAAAGCAATTTGTTTGCTTCCTCAAAAGAACTGTTGCTGTAACACCCCTTTTTACCCCAAAATATTTAACAAATAATCAGAGAATAACATGCATATAATTCAAAAGGGCGTCACATTGATGCTTTTAGAAGAACTAAAACCTAAAAAAAAAACTGACAGCATTTATCTATACAGCACAATACTCCTGGTCATTTTTAATAACACTCAATATCAAATCAAAATTTAACCTGGATATGCATTCACAGCGAAAATATATGATACTCATGTGATTTATAATGATTCATGTCCCATACCATGATCATACATCGACTAATAATCTCAATTCAACATAAACATAATCAAAATGGTTCGGCTTGTAAGCCTCTCAAAAGACATGTAACCAATAAATAAGTTCATCATTCATAGCATAATACATACGCAAATATAACATGAGATCAATACACCTAGTCTACCCAGTGTTACACGACCAGAGCATTGACTCACTACCTAGTCTCCAATAACCAAGGAAGAACCTCCGGCTAGGTCACACGCGGCTACTAAACTCCAGAACCTGCATGTCGTCAAACGAGGGCAACATTAAAACAGAAGGGTGAGAATACGAATCATTATGAAGAAGTATAACAGAATATAATGGTTAAATCAACACTTCAAGTAATTAGTCATACTATGTAAAACGGAATAGATAATAGTAATCAATGCATATTTCACATGTTTTTTGAATATACAACAAGCTTAAATAGTATAATATTTCAATTCTACTATTATGTTCTCAATTAAGTACACAATCATAACTCTCACATATTCACACATCTAATCAAATATGTATTCAACTTCACTCGTTTTCAATTATCAAACTCATACACATATCACAACTACATCAACTTCACATACTCAATTATCGCATAATTTTAATGTGACTCAATGCAAGATATGTGACGCTATGCATGTGGTACCGAATTGTGAACCCAAAGTTTCACCGCTTTCCGATTCAATATCTAGAATCCAAGCCACGCTTCCGATCCGGACAAGACCAAAGCCCACCAAACGTAAACATATAGTTTACCGCTTCCGATTCACTTTAGAATCTAAGCCTCGCTTATGTTTCAAAGCAAACCACCTTTGTTTCAAGGCATCCATGATATGAATGTATGTACAATGTTAATCAAACATATGCAATTAAGATCATCTCTACCATCTTAATATTTAGCATATCACAACAATTCAATCCTATGAATTATCCACAATCATTGTACACAACATTCTCATCACATAAGCATTATTCACATATAATAGCCAACACACAATTTCAATCCATCATTTCAATTAACACTAGTGAAATTTATTATCATATGCTAGCATCACAATTTATTAATTATAAGATTCATTCCTTTCATTAAACAAATAAAAAAGACCATAAGAACTATGCCACCTAACTACTCCTAGGAGTTTTTAACCTTAGAATTATCCTAGAAACATGCCCATTTATTAATTAGTATGTGTGTTCCTCACATTTCATAAATGAGTGTGATAGTATTCACGTTTTTGTTTTATTGAAGGAAGCTAGCACAGTCGCATTCCTTTATCACTAAAGTATATTGATGTCCACGTTTTTGTTTGTCCAATGGCAATGGATAGTAGTTGTATCTACTCCTAATATGAATTCACGTTTTTGGATGACTAATAGTACATCACAGTAGCATATTCATTTAATAGAAAATGTTGGTTCAGTTGCCATGTGACCAAAACTAATATCTATAGCGAGTTCTGTCGACTAAAGTAGGTTGGTGACTCATGTTTTCATTTTGGCCAATGGACCTAGCATCCAAATCTTATGATGTCGCTACAGTGTAGCTCACACACTTGTTTCTAGACAAAAACAAAGCGCTACAGTGTGGAAGTACTACAAGTGGTCCATTAAATAATGGTATGCATTTATGCATCTGTCAGGTAATACAACCTTTGCATTTATCTTAAATTGATTTGAGGAAGCATAAGGTTAGTGTATGTATGCCACGATAAGTCACATCATAGGAATAGGCACACATCATAAAACAACCAAACATGGCCAGGTCATACATCCCTATATATATATATATATGTTCTCTTCTAATCAAAATTCGAAACAGGGTATAGAAAAGAAAAGAAGACATTAATTCATTCCTCATGTAATACGCTACAGTAAGGGAGAAAATTACACAAGCAAGTAGTAGTATTTCCATCGCTGGGTGGTACATGGGGTTCACTTTTGTTTCATTTGCCAAGTCACCGCGGCACTATTCCTAATTGAAGGTTGTTGGCTCATATTATTAAATGACCAAGTGCTAGCACAGTAACCATTCCTATCAATAAGTATGTTACGCATCTCATGTTTTCCTTTTTACTAAAACTAGCTACTGTAGCGGATAAGTAAAAGAATGGAAACAAGTTAAAACAACATTTCTATCCAATTTTATTGTCATTCCGTTCTTTCTTTTCGTTCCAGGTTCCATTATATACAGCCACAACAAAACAGTGCTTTAATAAAGTAGACCAAACATGTTATTCACAGAAAACTTCCAGGTTTTAATAACAAATCTAATCATATTAACTCTACCCATCATCCCCATATACTAACCCACAATGATTGGGGATTCTCCCCCTTACCTCTTGATTTCTCCTCCAAAACCCTAACTTTCCTCTTCTTGTTCCTCTCCTCCACTTCTATTCTTGAAAACCAGGAAATGAGAAAATGATGCTTCTACTCTTATTTCCTCTCTTACTATCTTTATTTATTATATTGGGCTTTGAAATTAATAACACCCTCCAATTGCTTATCACTCCAATAAATAGGCCCAATTAATCTAACTCTCTAATAACTTAATTAATTCTATTAAACACAAATGCACTCAAGTTTAATTAATTAATTAATAATTAAATCTTATAACGATCAAATAATTAATTAACACACCAAAGTATAAAATATTATAATAAAATAAATACAATAAAAACGGACTGTTACAACTCTCCCCAACTTAAAAGATTTTCGGCCTCGAAAATTACCTCAAACGAACAACTCCGGATACGATTCCTTCATCTTATCCTCGAGTTCCCAAGTGATGTTGCCATCGGCGACTCCACCCCATACCACTTGATAACACGATTTTATATCGTATATTTAGCTTGAAATCCATAGATATTTATAGCATTTTCCATTTATTATGTTAATTTATTATGATATTACGCGAGTATTTGCTTTATTTCAGGTTTTACACTCTAATTACGACTATTTGCGAAAAGGAAAGAAAATGGACCTTAAATGACCAATATTTATGCCTAAAAGATGAAAAAGGAGTGCTGAAGTGAAAGAGGGGTGCAATTAGGACCCAAAAGGCCCAAAAGAGACAGTTCAACCCACTATGGAACCAAAGGCGCGTGGCCCAAACCTTCCCAGCAAGTGGAGACGCACGTCTCCAACGTTCTTCTGCCACGTCACCAAGAGGAGACGCCCGTCTCCAACTACTCCTGGATTTTCTCCACTTGAGACGCACGTCTCAAGTCGTTCAAAGAGGTCTCCCCAAAAAGTGGAGACGCACGTCTCCACACCCAGTCTGCAAAGCTTCCTCTTTTCACGCAACGTCACAGCAAAACATCTCCTATAAATAGAACCTGCTACCTCACTTCCAAGGGTCCGATTTCCTGCCAACGAAGTGCTGCCGAAATTGTACCGCGAACCGTATTTCTTTATTCTGCTTTCATTCAAACACTTATTTTCTCACAACGATTTCTACACTGGAAACTGTTGTGAACTTTTTATAGATCTAGCCTTACGTTAGATTTATCGCTTTTATTTCCTTGTTTATTTTTTCTGTCCGTTTAAATTCCGAAGAACGATCCAGCCAACCTGTGGTGGAAGTTCAGTACTCGAAGATCCAATTACCATTTATTTAATTCAGGTTTTTTATTTACCGCCTTTATTTATATTTATTTGCATGATATATTGTATGCCATTTACTATGCCTATTATTATGAACCGAACCGATTTATGCATGTTTAACCATATTAATATGTTTGGCTAAATTATTAAGATATCGGTATGTAAAGTAAGTTAACCGTAGGGATCCGAAATAAATTGGCTTAATTATGTTTTATTAAATATCACTTGTTTTTGGTTTGTATGTCTAATTTAATTAGTAAGTCTTAAAACCAATAGAGCGAAAGTTTGAGGGGTTAAGACGGTCAAAGGTTAAAATCAATAGAGCGAAAGTTTGAGATCTTTAACTAGATAGTAGACATAGGACATTAGTTTTAAGGATGGCGAAAGCGTATTAGAACTAATTAGAACTTATTTATTTTCAAAAATTGTTTTTACACCCGAGCGGGATGGCGGAAGCGTACGTTAGGGATATTAGCATGTTCCGAGTCAACAGAGCGAAAGTTTGAGATTAGGAGATTTAAATAGATAACAACTTCATAAAACGGGCATTTTATTAATTACGTTGTTTCCAAAAAGCTTTTCTAAAATCTAATGGGATGGCGAAAGCGTACATTAGGATTAGGACAGTAATCTAAATCAACAGAGCGAAAGTTTGAGACGAGGATTTTTAATCAATTGAATTAGTAAAGATTTTTAATTAAATTATGCAAAAGCCAATGGACCTTCGGATCACCTTAAGTTAAACGAAATACATACTGATATCTGTCTTTTATTATATTATTCATTTCTCACAATCACTTTCCCTTAAGAACAATCGAAATATTAGTAGCCCTAGCTTTACATAGTAACCTTAGATAACGGTAGATCGATTCATAGTCCCTGTGGATTCGATATCTTTTAAAACTACACGACACGACTGTGCACTTGCAGTTATCCCGACTAATAGACACGCAAAGTCGCGATCACCACTTTCACCAAAGCGATCTCCTTACCACGAAGCTTCTTCACTTCTCGATCTTCAATCCGCATAGGTGTTGTATCAACCGTCAAATTATCTCTTACTTGTACATCATCCAACTGAACAACATGCGATGGATCCGCAATATACCTCCTCAATTGAGATACATGGAACACATCATGGAGATTAGAAAGAGACGGTGGTAACGCAATCTGATAAGCTACTTCACCTACCCTTTCCGAAATTTGGTAAGGACCAATAAAACGTGGCATCAACTTACGCGATTTCAACGCTCTACCAACTCCCGTTATTGGCGTAACACGGAGGAACACATGATCATCCTTCTCAAATTCAAGAGCCTTTCTTCTCTTATCATGGTAACTCTTTTGACGGCTTTGAGAAGCCTTCATCTTCTCCTGAATCATCTTAATCTTATCCGTAGTCTCTTGAATTAATTCGGGTCCAACCACAGCACTCTCTCCCGACTCATACCAACACAAAGGAGTTCTACACCTCCTACCATAAAGCGCTTCGAAAGGTGCCATTCCAATACTAGAATGAAAAATGTTGTTATAAGTAAACTCGATCAAAGGCAAGAAACTATCCCAATTTCCTCCTTGTTCCAAAACACAAGACCTTAAGAGATCCTCAAGTGATTGAATAGTCCTCTCCGTTTGACCATCAGTTTGCGGATGATATGCGGAACTCAAACGCAACTTCGTACCCAATGCACTTTGCAAACCTTCCCAAAATCTAGAAGTAAACCTTGGATCTCTATCGGAAACAATACTCGACGGTATACCATGCAAGCACACAATCCTCTCGATGTATAACTTAGCAAGTCTCTCCATTGAATAATCCATCCTCATCGGAATAAAATGAGCACATTTAGTCAACCGGTCTACAATTACCCAAATCGCCTCACAATTACTCGTTGTCCTCGGCAAACTTGAAACAAAATCCATCGAGATACTATCCCACTTCCACTCGGGAATAGATAACGGTTGCATCAAACCAGACGGTTTTTAATGTTCAATTTTTTACTTTTGACAAGTCAAACAAGAATACACAAATTCCGCTATGTCTTTCTTCATACCCTGCCACCAAAACATCTTCCTCAGGTCTTGATACATTTTAGTAGCGCCCGGATGAATACTCAAACCACTTCTATGCCCTTCCTCGAGAATTCTCTTTCTCAAGTCCGTAACATCTGGAACACAAACTCGATTACGACACTTCATAATACCATTCTCATCAATTCGAAAGTCACCACCTTTTCCTTGATTAATCAATGTGAATCGATCAACCAAACCCAAATCAGATTTCTGTCCTTCTCGAATCTCATCCAAAATACCACTAGTAAGCTTCAACATACCAAGCTTCACACCACTAGAAGTCTCTTCGCATAACAAACTCAAGTCTCTAAATTGTTCCAATAATTCAAACTCTCGAACCATCAACATAGACATGTGTAATGACTTCCTACTCAATGCATCGGCTACAACATTCGCTTTACCAGGATGGTAGTTTAAACCAAAATCGTAGTCTTTCAAGAACTCCAACCATCTCCTTTGTCTCATATTCAACTCTTTCTGATCCAACAAGTACTTCAAGCTCTTGTGATCACTAAACACATCAAACCTTGATCCAAACAAATAATGCCTCCAAAGTTTTAACACAAACACCACAGCTGCCAACTCCAAATCATGTGTAGGATAATTCCTCTCATGAACTTTAAGTTGCCTTGAAGCATAAGCTACAACTTGTCCTCTTTGCATCAGAACACCTCCCAATCCTAACAAAGAAGCATCACAGTAAACCACAAAAGGTTCTAACGGATCCGGTAAAATCAAAATGGGAGCAGAAGTCAATCTTCTCTTGAGTTCTTGGAAATTCTCTTCACATTGCGAAGTCCAAATAAAGGCTTGACCCTTTCTAGTCAACTGCGTCAACGGTAACGACAACTTCGAAAACCCTTCAATGAACTTCCTGTAATAACCAGCCAACCCAAGAAAACTTCTAATCTCAGCAACAGACTTAGGTGCCTCCCATTGGGATACAGCCTCAATCTTCGAAGGATCAACAGAAATACCTCCACTTGAAATCACATGCCCAAGAAAGCTTACTTCACTTAACCAAAATTCACATTTAGATAGTTTAGCAAACAACTTCTTCTCTTTCAACACGGACAAAACAACTCTCAAGTGCTCAGCATGCTCTTCCTCACTCTTAGAGTAAATCAATATGTCATCAATGAATACCACAACAAACTTATCCAGGTAGTCATGAAAGATCCTATTCATATATTCCATGAACACACCAGGTGCATTAGTCACACCAAATGGCATCACAGAATATTCGTAATGACCATACCTCGTCCGAAAAGCAGTTTTCTGAATGTCCTCAGCTCTAACACGAATCTGATGATAACCAGACCTCAAATCAATCTTGCTAAACACACATGCTCCAACCAACTGATCCATCAAGTCATCAATTCTCGGAAGTGGATAACGGTTCTTAATCGTCACTTTGTTCAATTGTCTATAATCAACACATAATCTCATCGAACCTTCTTTCTTCTTGACCAATAGAACAGGTGCACCCCACGGCGATACACTAGGACGAATAAATCTCTTCTTAAGCAACTCTTCAAGTTGACTCTTCAACTCTTTCAACTCAGAAGCAGACATCCTATATGGAGCCATCGATACGGGACTAGTTCCAGGAACTAAATCAATCGAAAACTCAACTTCTCGTTCTGGTGGTAAGTCAATTATATCATCAGGAAATACCTCCGCAAATTCACAAACTATAGGTAATTCCTCAATGGTTCTCTTCTCGCGCACATCTAAGGTTGCTAACAACATAAACAATTCAGCTCCACTCTGAACTGATTCGTCGACTTGCTTAGCAGATAAGAATGAATCTTCTTCAATACAATACTCAGGAAAGATGACCGTCTTATCAAAACAGTTGATATGCACACGATTAAATTCCAACCAATTCATACCCAAAATCACATCAAGTTGTTCTAAAGGAAGACAAACTAAATCGATCCCAAAACCTCTACCAAAGATACTCAATTGACAATTCAGACATACATAAGAAGTAGAAACAGAACCCATAGCAGGTGTATCAATGACCATACTTCTACGCATATCAGATAATACAAGATTCAATCTTCTAGCACAATCCAAGGAAATGAAAGAATGTGTTGCACCAGTATCAATAATAGCAATCAAAGGTGTACCATTAATGAAGCACGTACCTTGAATTAGCCTCTCATCAGTAGTGGCTCCCGCACCAGACAATGCAAACACTTTTCCTTTCGCTTGCTCCTTCTTTGGCTTGTCACATTTTGTACTAACGTGGCCTTTCTCTCAACAGTTGAAACAAGTCACATTCGAACCACCTCTACAATTAGTAGCTATGTGACCATACTTGCCACACTTGAAACAAGTAGTAACCTCTTTCTTGCACTCAGCAGCTTTATGACCCTCAACTCCACATTTGAAACACTTAGGTGAAGTAGAAGATCCTCCCCAACTTGGCTTCTTGCCAAAACCAGCTTGTTTCCTCTTGTCATCATACGGTTTCCCACGATCCTGATTCTTTCCTTTCAAACTCTTGTAGATAGAGGCACTCTCTCTACTATCCTCATCATAAATCCGACTCTTGTTAACCAATTCAGTAAAACGGGTAATCTGTTGGTAACCAATAGCCTTCTTGATATCATGTCTCAAGCCATTCACAAACTTCAAACATTTAGATCTCTCAGCATTATCAGTATTATAGTGGGGACAATACTTGATAAGCTCCTGAAACTTAGCAGCATAAACAGCAACGGTACCATTTCCTTGCTTCAACTCAAGGAACTCCACCTCTTTCTTCCCACGACAATCTTCAGGAAAATAGTTCTCCAAGAAGACATCACGGAAAAGATCCCAAGTAACCTCAATTCCATCTTCTTCAAACCTCTGAAGAGTGTTGTTCCACCAATCTTCAGCTTCCTTTTCCAGCATATGAGTACCAAACTGCACTCTCTGAGCATCAGTACAGTTCATGACTCTGAAGATCTTCTCAATCGCCTTCAGCCAAGCTTGAGCTTTATCAGGTTCATGTTCACCTTCAAAAACAGGAGGATTGTTCCTCTGGAATCTCCCTAAAGCACGGTACTCATCATCATCTCCATTTCGGTTACCAGCATTCGCTTGAGGAATCTGACCAATGGAGCCAGCCAACATCCTCAACGCCTCAGCAATAGCATCATCATTCCTGCCTGCAACCATTGTCCTAGACAACCAAACAACCAGACAAATAGTATCGATCGTGTCAGATACACAAATCAAATACAACAAGATAAGAAAACATTAAAGACTATTGATCAACTGGTCGACCATGCTCTGATACCACTATTGTAACACCCCTTTTTACCCCAAAATATTTAACAAATAATCAGAGAATAACATGCATATAATTCAAAAGGGCGTCACATTGATGCTTTTAGAAGAACTAAAACCTAAAAAAAAAAAACTGATAGCATTTATCTATACAGCACAATACTCCTGGTCATTTTTAATAACACTCAATATCAAATCAAAATTTAACCTGGATATGCATTCACAGCGGAAATATATGATACTTATGTGATTTATAATGATTCATGTCCCATACCATGATCATACATCGACTAATAATCTCAATTCAACATAAACATAATCAAAATGGTTCGGCTTGTAAGCCTCTCAAAAGACATGTAACCAATAAATAAGTTCATCATTCATAGCATAATACATACGCAAATATAACATGAGATCAATACACCTAGTCTACCCAGTGTTACACGACCAGAGCATTGACTCACTACCTAGTCTCCAATAACCAAGGAAGAACCTCCGGTTAGGTCACACGCGGCTACTAAACTCCAGAACCTGCATGTCGCCAAACGAGGGCAACATTAAAACAGAAGGGTGAGAATACGAATCATTATGAAGAAGTATAACAGAATATAATGGTTAAATCAACACTTCAAGTAATTAGTCATACTATGTAAAACGGAATAGATAATAGTAATCAATGCATATTTCACATGTTTTTCGAATATACAACAAGCTTAAATAGTATAATATTTCAATTCTACTATTATGTTCTCAATTAAGTACACAATCATAACTCTCACATATTCACACATATAATCAAATATGTATTCAACTTCACTCGTTTTCAATTATCAAACTCATACACATATCACAACTACATCAACTTCACATACTCAATTATCGCATAATTTTAATGTGACTCAATGCAAGATATGTGACGCTATGCATGTGGTACCGAATTGTGAACCCAAAGTTTCACCGCTTTCCGATTCAATATCTAAAATCCAAGCCACGCTTCCGATCCGGACAAGACCAAAGCCCACCAAACGTAAACATATAGTTTACCGCTTCCGATTCACTTTAGAATCTAAGCCTCGCTTATGTTTCAAAGCAAACCACCTTTGTTTCAAGGCATCCATGATATGAATGTATGTACAATGTTAATCAAACATATGCAATTAAGATCATCTCTACCATCTTAATATTTAGCATATCACAACAATTCAATCCTATGAATTATCCACAATCATTGTACACAACATTCTCATCACATAAGCATTATTCACATATAATAGCCAACACACAATTTCAATCCATCATTTCAATTAACACTAGTGAAATTTATTATCATATGCTAGCATCACAATTTATTAATTATAAGATTCATTCCTTTCATTAAACAAATAAAAAAGACCATAAGAACTATGCCACCTAACTACTCCTAGGAGTTTTTAACCTTAGAATTATCCTAGAAACATGCCCATTTATTAATTAGTATGTGTGTTCCTCACATTTCATAAATGAGTGTGATAGTATTCACGTTTTTGTTTTATTGAAGGAAGCTAGCACAGTCGCATTCCTTTATCACTAAAGTATATTGATGTCCACGTTTTTGTTTGTCCAATGGCAATGGATAGTAGTTGTATCTACTCCTAATATGAATTCACGTTTTTGGATGACTAATAGTACATCACAGTAGCATATTCATTTAATAGAAAATGTTGGTTCAGTTGCCATGTGACCAAAACTAATATCTATAGCGAGTTCTGTCGACTAAAGTAGGTTGGTGACTCATGTTTTCATTTTGGCCAATGGACCTAGCATCCAAATCTTATGATGTCGCTACAGTGTAGCTCACACACTTGTTTCTAGACAAAAACAAAGCGCTACAGTGTGGAAGTACTACAAGTGGTCCATTAAATAATGGTATGCATTTATGCATCTGTCAGGTAATACAACCTTTGCATTTATCTTAAGTTGATTTGAGGAAGCATAAGGTTAGTGTATGTATGCCACGATAAGTCACATCATAGGAATAGGCACACATCATAAAACAACCAAACATGGCCAGGTCATACATCCCTATATATATATATATATATATATGTGTGTTCTCTTCTAATCAAAATTCGGAACAGGGTATAGAAAAGAAAAGAAGACATTAATTCATTCCTCATGTAATACGCTACAGTAAGGGAGAAAATTACACAAGCAAGTAGTAGTATTTCCATCGCTGGGTGGTACATGGGGTTGACTTTTGTTTCATTTGCCAAGTCACCGCGGCACTATTCCTAATTGAAGGTTGTTGGCTCATATTATTAAATGACCAAGTGCTAGCACAGTAACCATTCCTATCAATAAGTATGTTACGCATCTCATGTTTTCCTTTTTACTAAAACTAGCTACTGTAGCGGATAAGTAAAAGAATGGAAACAAGTTAAAACAACATTTCTATCCAATTTTATTGTCATTCCGTTCTTTCTTTTCGTTCCAGGTTCCATTATATACAGCCACAACAAAACAGTGCTTTAATAAAGTAGACCAAACATGTTATTCACAGAAAACTTCCAGGTTTTAATAACAAATCTAATCATATTAACTCTACCCATCATCCCCATATACTAACCCACAATGATTAGGGATTCTCCCCCTTACCTCTTGATTTCTCCTCCAAAACCCTAACTTTCCTCTTCTTGTTCCTCTCCTCCACTTCTATTCTTGAAAACCAGGAAATGAGAAAATGATGCTTCTACTCTTATTTCCTCTCTTACTATCTTTATTTATTATATTGGGCTTTGAAATTAATAACACCCTCCAATTGCTTATCACTCCAATAAATAGGCCCAATTAATCTAACTCTCTAATAACTTAATTAATTCTATTAAACACAAATGCACTCAAGTTTAATTAATTAATTAATTAATAATTAAATCTTATAACGATCAAATAATTAATTAACACACCAAAGTATAAAATATTATAATAAAATAAATACAATAAAAACGGACTGTTACAGTTGCTATCTCTCTATCGTTTTACTTTGGTCTCTTTTGTAAATTTAGTAATATGATTTGAAATTTTTCTTGAAAAACTATCTTTATCCAGGTTTCAGTTCTCTGAATGGTTCAAATTCATATTCAATTTATGATTTTAATGTAAATCTAAAGTTGTTTTCAATTCCTTTCAATACTTTCCAAAGTTGATATGTCAAATAAATTATAGTCTCAAGTGACATTTGAACTATAAGATGATATAAGTTGGAGGGTTTTACATATAATGGAAATCATACACATTCAATTTTTTATCAATATAATGATTCATATCTTAGACAAATTGGTAGTAAATTCTGAAACACACATTTTCAAACTTACAAAAGGCTTATAAATTCTAGAAATAAGTTGATAGAGACTCCCTCACTCTCTGAATTATCTATAAACAGGAACAACAAATTTTTCTTATGTTAATATGGTATGTCCAAGTTTGCGGGATTTAATTCCAAAGTCAATTGTCTATTGTGAAGTGTGTGAGGCCAAACAAAGTCTACTTAACCATTTCTTCACTCAGATGGGGAAATTTGAGGTGAGATTTAAACTTTGGACAAGAATAAATCTGCTTCTCTACTCCTTACCTTTTTGTTTGATTCTTCCTCGAAATTATGCCTCCAAGAACAAGATTAATTGGACAAGAAAAGGCAAAATGGTCGTCGACGGCGAGAAACCGAGATCCATCGAAAATTAGAGAGCATAATGTTAATTGTTTTGTCTTTCATGATATTCAGGTGAAATGGTTGTTTTTCATGATTTAAGGTGATATATCTACAAGTTTGAAAATAAAATAACATCTTTCAAATTTCTACATATTGTATTGAACTACTATATCAAATGCAACATACCATATCTATTACCAAACAATATATGAACGTATAGTAACAACAGAGTTTGAAGCACCATAATTTACTGCATATAATATAAGAAAGTCTCTTATATGATCATGCCTATATCAAAATTAGTTTTCTATGTACTACCTATTGTTTATAATCATGTACTAGGAATGTTAAAATTTCAGCTGCATTTACCTTGATTATTCTCCTGCCTATCATGTAGGTTTCTTTCTTCATCAACATGGGTTTGGTTATTATGTCTTCAACCTTATCATGTTCCTCTACAACAAAAATATCATATCATATCATGCATTTAACAGTAGAGGGGGATTTGATCCGACACACTTCTTCCTAATGATGGCAACTTTTACTATTTAACAGTATTATTTGATTGCAACTTTTACTATTTCATATCATATCATGCATTTAACACTAGAGGGGGATTTTATCCGGCAATGGTCTTGATACATTTTAGTAGCGCCCGGATGAATACTCAAACCACTTCTATGCCCTTCCTCGAGAATTCTCTTTCTCAAGTCCGTAACATCTGGAACACAAACTCGATTACGACACTTCATAATACCATTCTCATCAATTCGAAAGTCACCACCTTTTCCTTGATTAATCAATGTGAATCGATCAACCAAACCCAAATCAGATTTCTGTCCTTCTCGAATCTCATCCAAAATACCACTAGTAAGCTTCAACATACCAAGCTTCACACCACTAGAAGTCTCTTCGCATAACAAACTCAAGTCTCTAAATTGTTCCAATAATTCAAACTCTCGAACCATCAACATAGACATGTGTAATGACTTCCTACTCAATGCATCGGCTACAACATTCGCTTTACCAGGATGGTAGTTTAAACCAAAATCGTAGTCTTTCAAGAACTCCAACCATCTCCTTTGTCTCATATTCAACTCTTTCTGATCGAACAAGTACTTCAAGCTCTTGTGATCACTAAACACATCAAACCTTGATCCAAACAAATAATGCCTCCAAAGTTTTAACACAAACACCACAGCTGCCAACTCCAAATCATGTGTAGGATAATTCCTCTCATGAACTTTAAGTTGCCTTGAAGCATAAGCTACAACTTGTCCTCTTTGCATCAGAACACCTCCCAATCCTAACAAAGAAGCATCACAGTAAACCACAAAAGGTTCTAACGGATCCGGTAAAATCAAAATGGGAGCAGAAGTCAATCTTCTCTTGAGTTCTTGGAAATTCTCTTCACATTGCGAAGTCCAAATAAAGGCTTGACCCTTTCTAGTCAACTGCGTCAACGGTAACGACAACTTCGAAAACCCTTCAATGAACTTCCTGTAATAACCAGCCAACCCAAGAAAACTTCTAATCTCAGCAACAGACTTAGGTGCCTCCCATTGGGATACAGCCTCAATCTTCGAAGGATCAACAGAAATACCTCCACTTGAAATCACATGCCCAAGAAAGCTTACTTCACTTAACCAAAATTCACATTTAGATAGTTTAGCAAACAACTTCTTCTCTTTCAACACGGACAAAACAACTCTCAAGTGCTCAGCATGCTCTTCCTCACTCTTAGAGTAAATCAATATGTCATCAATGAATACCACAACAAACTTATCCAGGTAGTCATGAAAGATCCTATTCATATATTCCATGAACACACCAGGTGCATTAGTCACACCAAATGGCATCACAGAATATTCGTAATGACCATACCTCGTCCGAAAAGCAGTTTTCTGAATGTCCTCAACTCTAACACGAATCTGATGATAACCAGACCTCAAATCAATCTTGCTAAACACACATGCTCCAACCAACTGATCCATCAAGTCATCAATTCTCGGAAGTGGATAACGGTTCTTAATCGTCACTTTGTTCAATTGTCTATAATCAACACATAATCTCATCGAACCTTCTTTCTTCTTGACCAATAGAACAGGTGCACCCCACGGCGATACACTAGGACGAATAAATCTCTTCTTAAGCAACTCTTCAAGTTGACTCTTCAACTCTTTCAACTCAGAAGCAGACATCCTATATGGAGCCATCGATACGGGACTAGTTCCAGGAACTAAATCAATCGAAAACTCAACTTCTCGTTCTGGTGGTAAGTCAATTATATCATCAGGAAATACCTCCGCAAATTCACAAACTATAGGTAATTCCTCAATGGTTCTCTTCTCGCGCACATCTAAGGTTGCTAACAACATAAACAATTCAGCTCCACTCTGAACTGATTCGTCGACTTGCTTAGCAGATAAGAATGAATCTTCTTCAATACAATACTCAGGAAAGATGACTGTCTTATCAAAACAGTTGATATGCACACGATTAAATTCCAACCAATTCATACCCAAAATCACATCAAGTTGTTCTAAAGGAAGACAAACTAAATCGATCCCAAAACCTCTACCAAAGATACTCAATTGACAATTCAGACATACATAAGAAGTAGAAACAGAACCCATAGCAGGTGTATCAATGACCATACTTCTACGCATATCAGATAATACAAGATTCAATCTTCTAGCACAATCCAAGGAAATGAAAGAATGTGTTGCACCAGTATCAATAATAGCAATCAAAGGTGTACCATTAATGAAGCACGTACCTTGAATTAGCCTCTCATCAGTAGTGGCTCCCGCACCAGACAATGCAAACACTTTTCCTTTCGCTTGCTCCTTCTTTGGCTTGTCACATTTTGTACTAACGTGGCCTTTCTCTCAACAGTTGAAACAAGTCACATTCGAACCACCTCTACAATTAGTAGCTATGTGACCATACTTGCCACACTTGAAACAAGTAGTAACCTCTTTCTTGCACTCAGCAGCTTTATGACCCTCAACTCCACATTTGAAACACTTAGGTGAAGTAGAAGATCCTCCCCAACTTGGCTTCTTGCCAAAACCAGCTTGTTTCCTCTTGTCATCATACGGTTTCCCACGATCCTGATTCTTTCCTTTCAAACTCTTGTAGATAGAGGCACTCTCTCTACTATCCTCATCATAAATCCGACTCTTGTTAACCAATTCAGTAAAACGGGTAATCTGTTGGTAACCAATAGCCTTCTTGATATCATGTCTCAAGCCATTCACAAACTTCAAACATTTAGATCTCTCAGCATTATCAGTATTATAGTGGGGACAATACTTGATAAGCTCCTGAAACTTAGCAGCATAAACAGCAACGGTACCATTTCCTTGCTTCAACTCAAGGAACTCCACCTCTTTCTTCCCACGACAATCTTCAGGAAAATAGTTCTCCAAGAAGACATCACGGAAAACATCCCAAGTAACCTCAATGCCATCTTCTTCAAACCTCTGAAGAGTGTTGTTCCACCAATCTTCAGCTTCCTTTTCCAGCATATGAGTACCAAACTGCACTCTCTGAGCATCAGTACAGTTCATGACTCTGAAGATCTTCTCAATCGCCTTCAGCCAAGCTTGAGCTTTATCAGGTTCATGTTCACCTTCAAAAACAGGAGGATTGTTCCTCTGGAATCTCCCTAAAGCACGGTACTCATCATCATCTCCATTTCGGTTACCAGCATTCGCTTGAGGAATCTGACCAATGGAGCCAGCCAACATCCTCAACGCCTCAGCAATAGCATCATCATTCCTGCCTGCAACCATCGTCCTAGACAACCAAACAACCAGACAAATAGTATCGATCGTGTCAGATACACAAATCAAATACAACAAGATAAGAAAACATTAAAGACTATTGATCAACCGGTCGACCATGCTCTGATACCACTATTGTAACACCCCTTTTTACCCCAAAATATTTAACAAATAATCAGAGAATAACATGCATATAATTCAAAAGGGCGTCACATTGATGCTTTTAGAAGAACTAAAACCTAAAAAAAAAAAACTGATAGCATTTATCTATACAGCACAATACTCCTGGTCATTTTTAATAACACTCAATATCAAATCAAAATTTAACCTGGATATGCATTCACAACGGAAATATATGATACTCATGTGATTTATAATGATTCATGTCCCATACCATGATCATACATCGACTAATAATCTCAATTCAACATAAACATAATCAAAATGGTTCGGCTTGTAAGCCTCTCAAAAGACATGTAACCAATAAATAAGTTCATCATTCATAGCATAATACATACGCAAATATAACATGAGATCAATACACCTAGTCTACCCAGTGTTACACGACCAGAGCATTGACTCACTACCTAGTCTCCAATAACCAAGGAAGAACCTCCGGCTAGGTCACACGCGGCTACTAAACTCCAGAACCTGCATGTCGCCAAACGAGGGCAACATTAAAACAGAAGGGTGAGAATACGAATCATTATGAAGAAGTATAACAGAATATAATGGTTAAATCAACACTTCAAGTAATTAGTCATACTATGTAAAACGGAATAGATAATAGTAATCAATGCATATTTCACATGTTTTTTGAATATACAACAAGCTTAAATAGTATAATATTTCAATTCTACTATTATGTTCTCAATTAAGTACACAATCATAACTCTCACATATTCACACATCTAATCAAATATGTATTCAACTTCACTCGTTTTCAATTATCAAACTCATACACATATCACAACTACATCAACTTCACATACTCAATTATCGCATAATTTTAATGTGACTCAATGCAAGATATGTGACGCTATGCATGTGGTACCGAATTGTGAACCCAAAGTTTCACCGCTTTCCGATTCAATATCTAGAATCCAAGCCACGCTTCCGATCCGGACAAGACCAAAGCCCACCAAACGTAAACATATAGTTTACCGCTTCCGATTCACTTTAGAATCTAAGCCTCGCTTATGTTTCAAAGCAAACCACCTTTGTTTCAAGGCATCCATGATATGAATGTATGTACAATGTTAATCAAACATATGCAATTAAGATCATCTCTACCATCTTAATATTTAGCATATCACAACAATTCAATCCTATGAATTATCCACAATCATTGTACACAACATTCTCATCACATAAGCATTATTCACATATAATAGCCAACACACAATTTCAATCCATCATTTCAATTAACACTAGTGAAATTTATTATCATATGCTAGCATCACAATTTATTAATTATAAGATTCATTCCTTTCATTAAACAAATAAAAAAGACCATAAGAACTATGCCACCTAACTACTCCTAGGAGTTTTTAACCTTAGAATTATCCTAGAAACATGCCCATTTATTAATTAGTATGTGTGTTCCTCACATTTCATAAATGAGTGTGATAGTATTCACGTTTTTGTTTTATTGAAGGAAGCTAGCACAGTCGCATTCCTTTATCACTAAAGTATATTGATGTCCACGTTTTTGTTTGTCCAATGGCAATGGATAGTAGTTGTATCTACTCCTAATATGAATTCACGTTTTTGGATGACTAATAGTACATCACAGTAGCATATTCATTTAATAGAAAATGTTGGTTCAGTTGCCATGTGACCAAAACTAATATCTATAGCGAGTTCTGTCGACTAAAGTAGGTTGGTGACTCATGTTTTCATTTTGGCCAATGGACCTAGCATCCAAATCTTATGATGTCGCTACAGTGTAGCTCACACACTTGTTTCTAGACAAAAACAAAGCGCTACAGTGTGGAAGTACTACAAGTGGTCCATTAAATAATGGTATGCATTTATGCATCTGTCAGGTAATACAACCTTTGCATTTATCTTAAGTTGATTTGAGGAAGCATAAGGTTAGTGTATGTATGCCACGATAAGTCACATCATAGGAATAGGCACACATCATAAAACAACCAAACATGGCCAGGTCATACATCCCTATATATATATATATATATATATATATATGTGTGTTCTCTTCTAATCAAAATTCGGAACAGGGTATAGAAAAGAAAAGAAGACATTAATTCATTCCTCATGTAATACGCTACAGTAAGGGAGAAAATTACACAAGCAAGTAGTAGTATTTCCATCGCTGGGTGGTACATGGGGTTGACTTTTGTTTCATTTGCCAAGTCACCGCGGCACTATTCCTAATTGAAGGTTGTTGGCTCATATTATTAAATGACCAAGTGCTAGCACAGTAACCATTCCTATCAATAAGTATGTTACGCATCTCATGTTTTCCTTTTTACTAAAACTAGCTACTGTAGCGGATAAGTAAAAGAATGGAAACAAGTTAAAACAACATTTCTATCCAATTTTATTGTCATTCCGTTCTTTCTTTTCGTTCCAGGTTCCATTATATACAGCCACAACAAAACAGTGCTTTAATAAAGTAGACCAAACATGTTATTCACAGAAAACTTCCAGGTTTTAATAACAAATCTAATCATATTAACTCTACCCATCATCCCCATATACTAACCCACAATGATTAGGGATTCTCCCCCTTACCTCTTGATTTCTCCTCCAAAACCCTAACTTTCCTCTTCTTGTTCCTCTCCTCCACTTCTATTCTTGAAAACCAGGAAATGAGAAAATGATGCTTCTACTCTTATTTCCTCTCTTACTATCTTTATTTATTATATTGGGCTTTGAAATTAATAACACCCTCCAATTGCTTATCACTCCAATAAATAGGCCCAATTAATCTAACTCTCTAATAACTTAATTAATTCTATTAAACACAAATGCACTCAAGTTTAATTAATTAATTAATTAATAATTAAATCTTATAACGATCAAATAATTAATTAACACACCAAAGTATAAAATATTATAATAAAATAAATACAATAAAAACGGACTGTTACAGTTGCTATCTCTCTATCGTTTTACTTTGGTCTCTTTTGTAAATTTAGTAATATGATTTGAAATTTTTCTTGAAAAACTATCTTTATCCAGGTTTCAGTTCTCTGAATGGTTCAAATTCATATTCAATTTATGATTTTAATGTAAATCTAAAGTTGTTTTCAATTCCTTTCAATACTTTCCAAAGTTGATATGTCAAATAAATTATAGTCTCAAGTGACATTTGAACTATAAGATGATATAAGTTGGAGGGTTTTACATATAATGGAAATCATACACATTCAATTTTTTATCAATATAATGATTCATATCTTAGACAAATTGGTAGTAAATTCTGAAACACACATTTTCAAACTTACAAAAGGCTTATAAATTCTAGAAATAAGTTGATAGAGACTCCCTCACTCTCTGAATTATCTATAAACAGGAACAACAAATTTTTCTTATGTTAATATGGTATGTCCAAGTTTGCGGGATTTAATTCCAAAGTCAATTGTCTATTGTGAAGTGTGTGAGGCCAAACAAAGTCTACTTAACCATTTCTTCACTCAGATGGGGAAATTTGAGGTGAGATTTAAACTTTGGACAAGAATAAATCTGCTTCTCTACTCCTTACCTTTTTGTTTGATTCTTCCTCGAAATTATGCCTCCAAGAACAAGATTAATTGGACAAGAAAAGGCAAAATGGTCGTCGACGGCGAGAAACCGAGATCCATCGAAAATTAGAGAGCATAATGTTAATTGTTTTGTCTTTCATGATATTCAGGTGAAATGGTTGTTTTTCATGATTTAAGGTGATATATCTACAAGTTTGAAAATAAAATAACATCTTTCAAATTTCTACATATTGTATTGAACTACTATATCAAATGCAACATACCATATCTATTACCAAACAATATATGAACGTATAGTAACAACAGAGTTTGAAGCACCATAATTTACTGCATATAATATAAGAAAGTCTCTTATATGATCATGCCTATATCAAAATTAGTTTTCTATGTACTACCTATTGTTTATAATCATGTACTAGGAATGTTAAAATTTCAGCTGCATTTACCTTGATTATTCTCCTGCCTATCATGTAGGTTTCTTTCTTCATCAACATGGGTTTGGTTATTATGTCTTCAACCTTATCATGTTCCTCTACAACAAAAATATCATATCATATCATGCATTTAACAGTAGAGGGGGATTTGATCCGACACACTTCTTCCTAATGATGGCAACTTTTACTATTTAACAGTATTATTTGATTGCAACTTTTACTATTTCATATCATATCATGCATTTAACACTAGAGGGGGATTTTATCCGGCAATGGTATATCTTTCACCTTCTAATATAAGTTTGGTGCTTCTGCTCAACATGGGTTTGGTTATTATGTTTTGTGGAAATTTTGAAGCATATAGAAACACATTGTTATATAGATGTGAGATATTGGATCGAACTCTAGTATTGTCGAAGGGTAGCTTCTTGGTTCGACAGTTCGACAGAGTTAAGCATGAAGTCGAAGGATTGTTCACATGCTGATGTCGAAGTGTGCATGCTGTAGTCGAAGATGGGTCTAGCATGCAGATGTCGAAGATGATAGGGTTGTTAGCATGTTAAATTAGGTTTTAGTGTTTAAACCCTAATTTGTTAAGTTAGCTTGTTTATTAAGTTGGCTTGTGTAATGGGCCTTGCTGAAAAAGCCCATTAGTTAGTATGTTAGGTTTTATTATAAATAACATACTAGTCTCTCATCATTGCTATGCTGCAAATCCTAATTTAGGGTGAGAGAGGTTATTTGTTATTCTTGTAAACTTGTAATCTTGTTTTAAGAGAAAGTGAAAGAATAGCAGTTATAACCAATTCTTGTGTTCCTCTTCTGTTCCCTAATTCCCTATTATACTTTGTTATTGGTATCGTTTTTCACAACAAATTGGTGCGGTGAGCGTGGAGAAGATGCCTTCAACAAAGTATGAGATTGAAAAGTTCACCGGAGTGAATGATTTCGGTCTGTGGCGCTTGAAGATGAAAGCCCTACTGGTTCAGCAGGGTTGTTTGGAAGCGTTGAAGGGAGAGGCAGCCATGAATGCAGAATTGACGGCAGCGGAGAAAACAAATATGATCGAGAAAGCACACAGCGCAATTTTGTTGAGCCTTGGTGATAAGGTTCTCCGGCAGGTATCAAAGGAGACGACGGCATCAGGGTTATGGGTGAAACTTGAAAGTTTGTATATGACCAAATCGCTGGTAAATCGACTCTACCTGAAGCAAGCTTTGTATTCGTTCAAGATGATTGAAGACAAAGTATTGGCTGAGCAGTTGGATATGTTCAACAAGCTGATTCTTGATCTTGAAAATATTGATGTGAAGATCGATGATGAAGATCAAGCGCTGTTACTATTGTGTTCTTTGCCTCGATCACATGCTCACTTCAAAGAAACTCTCTTGTATGGAAGGGAGTCCCTGACGTTTGAAGAAGTTCAATCAGCCTTGTACTCTAAGGACTTGAATGAACGAAAGGAGCATAAACCTTCGACTGTTGGCGAAGGTTTGGCCGCTAAAGGAAAACTCTTACGAAAGGATGGTAAGTTCGACAAGAAGAAAGGCAAAAGCCAGTCGAAGACTTACAGTGGCGAAGCATCTAGCATTCGATGCTACCATTGTAAGAAGGAGGGTCACACAAGAAAGGTGTGCCCTGAACGCTTGAAATATCATGGAGGTAAGGATAATGGCAACGCTGCCATTGTTCAAGATGATTTCGAATCATCTGATGTTCTTGTGGTTTCAAGCAGTGACTCTAAGAAGGAGTGGATTATGGATTCAGGTTGCACTTGGCACATGACTCCAAACAAAGACTTGTTCGAGGAATTATGTGATCAAGATGGTGGATCAGTATTGCTGGGAAACAACAAGGCTTGCAAGATTGCAGGTGTTGGATCTGTGAGATTCAAGCTCCATGATGAGTCAATAAGGTTGTTGACTGAAGTCAGGTATGTTCCTGATTTGAAGAGAAATCTGCTTTCTCTTGGTGAATTCGACAAGAAAGGATATGTTTTCCAAGGAGAGAAAAGTATCCTAAGAGTCATGAAGGGTTCGAAAGAAGTCTTGAGAGGCGTGAAGAAACAAGGCTTGTATACCCTTGAGGCTGAAGTTGTAAGTGGTTCGACAAATGTTGCATCCACGAAACCTTTGTCGAAAACAGAAATCTGGCACATGAGATTGGGCCATGTCAGTGAAAGGGGTCTGGTCGAATTAGGGAAACAAAATCTGCTTGGTGGAGACAAAGTCGAAAAGCTGAAGTTTTGTGAACCCTGTGTAGTTGGAAAATCTTGCAGAGTGAAGTTCAACAAAGGCAAACAAAGAACACATGGATCCCTTGATTACATCCATGCTGATCTTTGGGGGCCTGCAAGGTGTCCATCACATTCAGGAGCAAGGTATTTTCTATCCATAGTAGATGATTATTCCAGAAAATTATGGGTATTCATCCAGAAGACTAAGGATGAAACTTTTGAGAATTTCAAAAGTTGGAAGACTCTGGTTGAAAATCAGACTGGCAGGAAGGTCAAGAGGTTGAGAACCGACAATGGCCTTGAATTTTGCAATGAGGCATTCGACAGTTTTTGTGCTGCCTTTGGTATTGCAAGGCATAGAACTACTGCAGGTACTCCACAGCAAAATGGTTTGGCTGAAAGATTTAATCGAACTATTTTGGAGAGAGTCAGATGCATGTTGACTAGTGCGGGGTTAAAGAAGGTGTTCTGGGCTGAGGCTGTTTCGACAGCAACATATCTGATAAATAGATGTCCTTCGACGGCGTTAGATATGAAGACACCTGAAGAAGTTTGGTCGGGACATCCACCAGATCTCGACAAACTGAGAGTATTTGGCTGCGTAGCCTATGCTCACATTAGGCAAGACAAGGTCGAACCTAGAGCTCTGAAATGCATGTTCATGGGATACCCTGAAGGAGTCAAAGCTTATAGGCTATGGTGCCTAGAGCCAGGTCACAGGAGGTGTATCATCAGTCGAGATGTAGTTTTCAATGAAGCTGAAATGGCTTTTAAGAAAACTGATGATGTTGGTCGAAGTACAGAAACATATGACGAAGAGCTGGAACAGGTAGAGATTCCTGTTGAGGTGGAGCATGTTGATGCTGAATTGCATATCCCAGATGAAGTCGAAGAAGAAGCAGAAGATGCTGAAGTTGAGGAAACTGACGATGACTACGTATTGTCGAGAGATAGGTCGAGAAGAGTCATCAAGCCACCTCAGAGACTTGGATATGCAGATCTTATAGCTTATGCCTTAATCTCTGCAAGTGAGGTTCTAGACGAAGAACCTAGAGACTATAAGGAAGTTATGAGGAGTCGAAATAAGACTGAATGGCTGAAGGCCATGGATGATGAGATGAAATCTCTTCATGATAATCATACTTGGGAACTGATCAAGAAACCTGTTGGGGCAAGGTTAGTCAGCTGTAAATGGATTTTCAAAGTTAAGGAAGGAATTGAAGGAGTGACGTCGAAAAGATACAAGGCAAGGTTAGTTGCAAGGGGTTTCACTCAGAAAGAAGGTGTCGACTTCAATGATGTGTTTTCTCCTGTTGTGAAGCATAGGTCCATTCGAATGTTGCTTGCCATGGTGGCACAGTTCGATCTTGAACTGGAACAGATGGATGTGAAGACTGCGTTCTTGTATGGTGATCTAGATGAAACGATCCTGATGAGGCAACCTGAAGGGTATGTCGAAAAGGGGAAGGAAGATTATGTGTGCAAGTTAAAGAGATCTTTGTATGGGCTGAAACAATCTCCTCGACAGTGGAATAGGAGATTCGACAAGTTCATGGCACGCATAAGTTTCATTAGAAGTCAGTTCGACCACTGCGTTTACTTCAGATTTCGACCTGGTAATTCATTTGTTATTTTGTTGCTTTATGTGGATGATATTCTCATAGCAAGCAACAATGTTGAAGATGTGACGAGGGTAAAGGCTGAACTCAATAAGGAGTTCGATATGAAGGATCTGGGAGCTGCTTCCAGGATTCTTGGAATTGACATTCGAAGAGATAGAAAGAAGTCTAAGTTATGTTTATCTCAAGAGGCATACCTACGGAAGATTCTTGAAAAGTTTGGTATGTCGAATTCGAAGCCAGTTGTGACTCCAACAAACCCTCAATTCAAGCTGAGTATTGATCAGTGTCCCAGTACTGATGTCGAAAGAGCCTATATGAATAGCATCCCATATGCTAATATAGTTGGTTCTTTGATGTATGCTATGGTATGTACTAGACCCGACATAGCATACGCAGTAAGTCTTGTAAGCAGGTACATGGCGAATCCTGGAAAGGCTCACTGGCAAGCATTGAAGTGGATTTTAAGGTACATAAATGGGTCTCTGAATAGAGTCCTAATTTATGGTGGAGCCTTGGGTGAAGATAGTAAAGCAGTAATAGAAGGATATGTCGACTCTGATTATGCAGGTTGTATGGATTCCAGAAAATCTATTTCTGGATATGTTTTCACTATGTTTGGCACTGCAATTAGTTGGAAAGCAACACTTCAGAAGGTTGTTGCTCTATCAACCACTGAAGCGGAGTATATTGCCCTAACTGAAGCTGTGAAAGAAGCATTGTGGCTTGAAGGTTTTGCGAAGGAGCTGAAACTTCAAGGTCGAGGTATCACTGTTAAATGTGATAGTCAAAGTGCAATACACCTGTCGAAGAATTCAGCCTATCATGAGCGAACTAAGCACATTGATGTGAGGCTGCATTTCGTCAGAGGAGTAATCGAGCGTGGAGAAGTCCAAGTGCTGAAGGTTTCGACTGAAGACAATGCTGCTGATATGATCACCAAGACATTGCCGAGTTGCAAGTTTTTCCACTGTATGCAGTTGATAAAGCTGCATGAAGAAAGCTAGTTTGTTCCTTGACGTTGTAGAGTTAGGTCCAAGGTGGAGATTTGTGAGATATTGGATCGAACTCTAGTATTGTCGAAGGGTAGCTTCTTGGTTCGACAGTTCGACAGAGTTAAGCATGAAGTCGAAGGATTGTTCACATGCTGGTGTCGAAGTGTGCATGCTGTAGTCGAAGATGGGTCTAGCATGCAGATGTCGAAGATGCTAGGGTTGTTAGCATGTTAAATTAGGTTTTAGTGTTTAAACCCTAATTTGTTAAGTTAGCTTGTTTATTAAGTTGGCTTGTGTAATGGGCCTTGCTGAAAAAGCCCATTAGTTAGTATGTTAGGTTTTATTATAAATAACATACTAGTCTCTCATCATTGCTATGCTGCAAATCCTAATTTAGGGTGAGAGAGGTTATTTGTTATTCTTGTAAACTTGTAATCTTGTTTTAAGAGAAAGTGAAAGAATAGCAGTTATAACCAATTCTTGTGTTCCTCTTCTGTTCCCTAATTCCCTATTATACTTTGTTATTGGTATCGTTTTTCACAACAATAGAGAATGTAATAGAGACATAAGAGATATGAGTTGAAGCAAAATGAAATTGAGGAGGTGACAAAGACAAAAATAGACAAGCAAAATGAAATGTGTTTATTTTCTGTAAGTTTTTATTTAATTTGAGTGAAATCAAGTCATATACTAACACTGTAATTTTCGATTAATTATTTTGATTATGTTTTTATATAAATGTAGATGTATTCATTGTTTTTTACTTATTGACAAATTAATTTTTTATTTAACATTAACAAATTAGTTTAGTTAGGATAAGTTGACTATTTTTTTAATTGATTTTGATTTATGTTAATTGATTGCTATAACTTTATTAAAAAAAAGTTGACTGCTCGAAGAATAATTCTATTTATTATATTATTCAACTTAGAAGTTTTTTAATTAAAGAAAATCTAGTATATATTTTTTTACTAACACGTGCGAATGCATGAGTCTTCTACTTGTGTGTGTATGTATGTGTATATATATATATATATATATATATATATATATATATATATATATATATATATATATATATATATATATATATATATATATATATATATATATATATATATATATATATATATATATATATATATAATCTATCAAGTAGGAGGGTTTTTAATTAAGAGATAAGAGGATTCATTGCTAACCATTGAATTAATCAAGAGAGAAATAATAATTATATTAATATTTTAATAAATTAATTAATTTCTCTCTCTTGATTAATCTAATGGTTAAAATTGAATCCTCTTATCTCTTATTTAAAAATTCTTTTATATAAAAGATTAGACATATTTATTTAAAATTATGTGAAAACATTCTAAGGCATTAGGTTTGTTTAGAAGAACTGAGGTGTTTAACAAAAACTACAAATAAAAATTATCTAAAAATAAATGACATAAAATTTAGAACTGAGGCATTCTAAGACATATTTATCTAAAAATAAATCACATAAAAATTACAAATAAATCAATAAAAATAATCTAACAAAAACTGAGGTGTTACAATCTACATAAGCCACACTGTAGAGCGAGCAGTTACTCAAGAACTATTAATGGTCAATTACTGTTGGTCTGCCCTAATGAAGGATAATACATAATTCGTTAGAAAATGCGACAAATGTCAAAGACACTCCAATCTTCTCCATGCGCGGTCAAAATTCTCCATTCTCTCACAAAGAGGTTTCTTTAGTTTTAAAAATATGAAAACAAGGGTGTAACACTATTCAGACACTCTGCTTCTTGTGTGTATTTATGGTATGCACTACATGGAAATGGATCCCCTACTGCTCTTTTTGTCCAGCCTTTCCTGAGTTTTGAAAAGAGAGATAAAATGTTGATGAACGATTGTGGTGGGACAGGAGAGATAGCAAAAGATAGCTAACTGGAGAGGATCCGGATCCGCACTACATGGTTGTAAAATTTAGTTTTAAGAACAATGCTAGTACTAAATTGGTTTTAAAATCTAGTTTTATTTTTATTTTTTAAAAGTTGTTGATTTAAAAGTTGAACCCTGGACCAACAACTTCCTTAACCAAGTTAAGAAGTGCCAATTGAGCTACTCCTCCCACCCCATAAAATCTAGTTTCAAAAAACAATAATAGTATGACTTTAGTTGTATTATCTAGTATACTACTTTCGTTGTAATATCACATTTCCAAGAGCACAATTTTAATATTATTCAGATTTATATCATTTATTCTACTGTTTTTTTCTTATGTGACAATTTTTTGCCATCAAAATAAATAAAACTATATTAAAATGTAATGAAAAATATCATTTAAATTTATAAATTAAAATTATTTTATAAAATATGATTTTAAGGGTCTCTTTGATTCAATCGAGAAAAAAGGCAGGATCTTTATTAAAGAGAAAGGAGGTGAGGGAATGAGAGTGGAGATTTTAATTACGTATATATTTGTGGTTCAAAATAAGAAAGTGAATTTCTAAAAAAAAAAAAAAAAGAAATGGGAGGAAAAGTAATAAGAGGGGAGGAATATTTTAAAATTAATTTATTTTTTTATCCTTTAATTTAATCATAAGACTCATTATATTTATTGTTAATTATTCAAACGGAAATTTATTATCGAAATATAAATATTTAATTAGGAGAATACCATAAAATACTTTATAAAAATGTAACTATAATAAAATATAATTTGAAAAAATATAGAATATGATAAAATTTAAAGAAAATTACTCTAAATAAAAAGGTTAAGATAATTAAAAAGTGACATCAAAATTTTAAAAAGAAAAGAAATTAAAATAAATTTTATGAATAATAAGATGAGATATAAAAATACTGATCGAGGATTGGAGAGGAGAGGTGGAAGAAAAGGCTCGGGATGGATTTAGGAGTCTTTGTGCGAGCGGTATACGGTGAGAGGCGCACGTATGGTAACGAGGGGGGTTCGCGTCTATAGGTGTAGTGTGGTGGTTGGGCCTACCCACCCTATTTGTTCAATGATCTATGGGTCTACTGGAGCTACCCACTTCGATCAATTAGCCAAGATTTTGACCGGATACGAAATAACAAGAAATATAAGAGAAAAGTAAAATTTGTACAAAATAGTTTTTTTCATTTTAAAGTTAATTTTATAATTAAATAAAAATAATTATATATATATAATTATAATTATTATAAAATATCTTTTCTCTCTTCCAAATCTCCAAATTGGAGGAAAAAAAAAGTGTTTCATGAGTTATTTTTCTCCACTACTCCTCTTATCGGGTTAAAATCCTCTCTATTTTTTTGTTTTATTTTCTCTATTATTAAAATTTTGTATGAAGAAAAACATATATATCTAAGATATGTTATATATAATTAATATTTATTATATTGGTTACACATAAAACTATAATAATATTTACATTTTTTAAAGAAATGGAAAATATCCTTGCTCCTGCTTCTCATACAAATTAAAATTAACACTTATAATATTAAGTAATGCCCCTTCTCTCCTTCTCTCCCCTACATTTACTTCACTTCATTAACACTTATAATATTAAGTAATGCCCCTTCTCTCCTTCTCTCCCCTACATTTACTTCACTTCATTATTTGGTAAAGCATAACCAATATATTTAATTAAATATATCTCTTTAGTCTAAATTATTTTAAAAAATTATTGTTTTTTTAAGGTCTATTTTAGTAACCACCAACTAAAAAAAAATTTAAATACACTCTAAGTGCATGTTGCTAAGATCAAGTGGGTCATATATATATATATATATATATATATATATATATATATATATATATATATATATATATATATATATATATATATATATATATATATATATATATATATATATATATATATATATATATATATATATATATATATATATATATATATATATAAGAGGAGGGTTATATTTATATTTTTAACCATTAGATTTAAAAGAATTAATTGTCTAGATTTGGAGTAAGTTATAATAACTTACTTCTGGAGTAAATATAAGCCTCCTCTCTCTCACTATATATATATATATATATATATATATATATATATATATATATATATATATATATATATATATATATATATATATATATATATATATATATATATATATATATATATATATATGAATTTTTGTAATTTATAAAATATTTTTATCTACATAAATTATACCATAAAATAATAGTATAAATTTAATATAAGATTTATTCCTATTTGAATTTGCTTCAAACTATTATTTTATATATTACATCTAACTGAAATTAATTTAGTATATTATATTTAAAATATATGTTTTATATTAAAGTAATATCTTAAAAACTACAAAATTTTGTACATGTTATATATTTTTGTGGTTGACAATCACAAATATTAAAAATAAAACTATTTATTTTTTAAATTATTAAAATTTACCTTCTTTGTCAAGATTAATATAATATAAAATTTATATACATATATGGTATGAAACAATGAGAAAAAAGAATTATTAACTACATTAAGGATTAAGAGAATATCTTATAAATTACATTAAGGATTTAAACAATATCAATGTCTGACAAAAAAAAAAAGGCGATGTATCTTATCTATATTTAAGGCTAAAATCATTGATTTTTCAATGAACCAGAAAATGATTATTTCCTTTTATTTGAAAAATAGAAGCAATACCAAATATATTAATAAACTTATATGTTTTTTTTTTACTAAAATAAACTTAAATATTTTAAATATTTGTTTTATTTTCTAGAAATCTCCTATAAATATATGCTTTTGTTTTAACAATTATTATAGCTTTCATACAACAAAAATTTTTCACCCCCCAAAAAAATATTAGTTGAAGGTGCAATGTCTCTATTTACTCAAACATTTCTCTTGATGTGCATGTTGACATTGCTATCAAGACACAATGTTTTAGGAGGGAATGAGAATTCTTCTATTGAACCAAATATTGGGCCAAAAGTGTTTGTGAGTATTTTTAACGAGTTGGATAGTAATTTGGATTTAAATGTTCATTGCAAATCCAAAGATGATGATCTTGGACCTCAACTTCTTCATCATGGTGATAATTTCACTTTCAAATTTGGAAAACGTATTTTTGGTGAAACACAATTCTTCTGTTCCTTTCAATGGAATAATGAGCTTCATTGGTTTGATATATATGAAGGAGACAGAGATAATTGTTCCTCTTGCGATTGGAATATATCACAATTAAGACCATGTAGGAAACTAGGTCCAACTGAATTTACATGTTATACATGGAATAAGAACTAATAATTGTGTTAGTTGTTATATTTTCTAAATAAGTGATGTACTTGGGTTTAAAGAATCTAATGTATTCTTTATTATTTTGTTATTTTGATTGCTAAAATACTATTTTTTGGTTCTTATCTTTATAGTAGAGTTATATATTAATAATTCAGTAAAAATATTATAGTGACCCTTTCAATAAGCAATGACTCAATTAAACCAAAAGATCGGTTATAAGAGGTATCCCGATTCAAAGAAAACAACACACAATATCATAAAAATTACACATAATAGAAGAATTACTGTTAGAGTATTCGCATTTTAAGAAAAAAAACAATAGTCGTCATGCACTCATCTAAGTTGAAAACCTTCCCGTTGAACATTATAGCATTACGCATTAACCAAATATTTTAGATTCCCAACGATAAATCTGTCATCCTTATTCTTCACCTTATGATAGTTGAATAGAAAAGATCTCAACTCCTCATTCGATAAATCCAGCAAACCATCTAGCCAACTGCGCACCTTAGCCCATATACTTCTTGTTACAATACACGATTCAAACAAATGAGATTTAGATTCCTCCTCCTTAAAGAAAAAAGGCGCAACACTTTTCTCTATCATTCACCATAATACCTCTTCTCACTAGTTGCTCTCTAGTTGGAAGCCTATTTAAAATAAATCTACATCCTAACAACTTAACGGTGGACGGAACCTGCATCTTCCACAAAAACAATAAAGCTTCACGCACTCCATCCGACGTTGTAGCATCCTCAGACCTTGCATCAATTGCTGAAAAGCAAGAGTTAACCAAGAACTCTTCATCAACTTCCCGAGTCTAAACAAAGTCATATTCCTCTTCCTGCACCACTTCATAATTTAACAGTAAGGACTAAAATTCTGCCAAGATGTAACTCTCTACCGTAGACTGATTTACAACGATAACTTGAAAGTTCCACAACCAAAATCCATCCTCCCATACACCAGCTTCTGCAACATTCTTAAACGGATAGGATGTCGCGGCATAAACTTCTAGAAACACATCCTTCATAGCTTGATTACCAAGCCATTTACAATGCCAAAAAGGAATTTTTCGGCCATCGCGAAGCCTGCAATTGATTAAGTTTGAGAAAAAAGAGTTGTTAGTTTCAGAATTAAAATCCCCAAAATAATATCCCTTCACCATATGGAATCCACTTTCGAAAGCACACTTTTGACGCAAATGAACATTTTCAATTTCAGATTCTTATACATATATCTCAACAGACCACTCCATAATGCATTGTTCTCCGTCAAAATCCTCCACTTCCACTTAATTAAGAGAGTCTTGTTTATTCCCCTCAATATCCTTAATATCGAGCCCCCTCCCCCTATCCTTAGGTTTATACATAGAATTCTAACTCACCCAACGAATTAACCTTTTATTCTCATCCCCTCTCCATAAAAACTGACTTTGAATTCTCAGAATCTCTTCAATCACCTTCATCAGAGCTTTATAGAATGACATTGTACAAATAGGGATCAAATTCATCACATAATTTATCAATACAACTCTCCCACCCAAAGAAAGAAATATCCTTTTCCACTTAGATAATATGTTCCTTATGTTTCTAACCAAATCCTTCTACATTAACTCTCTCCTTGGACTATCATCAACCATCACGCCCAGAAATTTAAATGGTAAACAATTGATACCATAAGCTAAGAAAGAATAAGTTGCATTCATACTCCAATCACAAACATTAATACCAAAGATGTGCTTTAAAAAAATTAACTCTCAAACCTGACATCAGCTCGAAACCTCACAAAATAGCCTTCAAGCTCCATAAGTTATCACTACAACCATCTCCAAAAATTATAGTGTTGTCAGCAAATTGAAGGATAACAATAGATTCCTCTTCACCAAAATGAAAACCTCGAAACACTCCCAACTTCCCGAATCTATCTATTAACCTTGTAAGGCCTTCCATGACGATGACAAACAAGAAATAAGATAGAGGATCTCCTTGATGCATACCTCTCTCAACCTTAAAATTAATCGTCACACTACCATGCACAATCACCGACATCAACTGTCAAAAATGCCAGCCTCTATCCACTTAATCCAATTAGCTCTGAAGCCCATCCTATTTAATAGAAACCCCACATAGTTCTAACTGACATTGTGATAAGCTTTCTCGTAATAAACCTTTAACACCATGCAACTTATATGCTCTTTTTTAGCCAAGTCCATAACTTCATTTACCATAAGAATACCATCCGAAATATTTCTCCCTAGAATGAACGCCGACACAATTACCATCTAAGGGTGTGTTTGGATTGGCGGTGAAGAGAATTGATTCTAGCTGAATTAAGTTTGATAAAATTGATTTTAACAGAATTGAGTTAATTAGAATTAATTTATGTTTGGATACATTTATGTAAATGTGAGTTGAACACTAAATTTAAGTGTAAAAATCATCAAGAATCTATTTTGAAAGTATAATCTACGAAATCTAGCTTCAAGTAGAATCAATTATGGAGACACAATTAATTATACTTTTAATAAAACAAACACCTCAAAATAATCCAGAATCAATTCTACACCTCTAGAATTGATTTTGGTTCTTCCAAAAGTCAATCTAAACATGTTATAAGTTTTTTTTATATCTAGTTTTTTTAAAACCTTATATGATTGATTCAAGACAATTTCATTCCATTTTCATCTCTCAATAAGTGTGTGCTAGATTGCCTTGATCTATTTCAATTTTTTTAGGGATGGTTGGTGGAAATTTTGTTTTTTATTGTTATTTGTAGTTAACTTGAAATCAGAGCTAATAAGCCTGATTTTTGTACTCCAAATAAGTTGCATTTCACTGGCTTCCAACTCTGGCACTCTTAAAATGCTCAAGTGGATCTTCCTACCAAAGGCTCTCTCTACACCAGGTATAGAGGCAGAACTGGCATTTGTTATGTAAAAATAAAGATGGTTAGGGTCTTTTGCACACAGGATTGACTAACCTATAGTCTTTCTGTTAATGTTGCCATTTTATCCAAGTTGAGGTCAGATCATAACCTTATCTTTTACGAGGCCTGCTTCACCTCTCGAAAGTTAGTTAGCCAATTCAAATTTCTCTCTATGTGGACCATGCATGACCAATGTTATGATTTAATCAAAAGTAGTTAGAACACTCAAGTGGTTGGGTGTCTAATGTACATTCTTTTTAAAAATCTTCAATTTCTTAAAACCTGCCTCAAAACTTGGAACAAAGAGATTTTTGGGGACATCAATATAATCAAGTCCTCAACTGAAAAGTTCCAACAAATTTAAGACTGAATCTCTGCAGTTGGTAACAATGGCTCCCTCAGCACAGAAGAAAAGTTAGCTCAGTTAGAGCTTTAGAAAAATTTGGAGATGAAGGATGCTTTTTGGTATTACAAAGCAAAAGTAAAATGGCATCTTGAAGAGGATATACACACTTGCTTCTTATTAGACGACAAAAACTTATTTAGAGGGGGAGGGTGAATAGATCCCCAAGGTAAAATTTCTTTTTTAAAAATTATTTTTGAAACGCGCAAAAACTATGGCAAGCGGAAGATTTAGCCTAGATCAAACAAGTCATCTACACCGAACCTAATTATTGGAAACTCAAATATGTGCAATACTGTATGGAATGTACAACAATGATTACACCAATTTCTCAAACCATCGTTTTAATAGGATCACTAAGATAACCTAATTCTAATGAGATTAGTGAAAAAAAATGTAAACTAGCAAATTGTTGAATACTTGGCGTGCAAACAATTTTTCAAATTTTCCTTTTAAGTGTGTTGATATCAAATACTACTTACAATCCAATAGATTGTAATGCAATCAACAAAGTAATTTAACATTTAACAATCAATGGATAAGTCTCTACGAATCGATTACTCCATCAATGAATATAACAATTTTCTATTGAAAATTAAATGAGAGAGATATAGAGAGAGAGAGAGAGAGAGAGAGAGAGAGAGAGAGAGAGGACAAAAGGACTTACTTAGGAAGTTCACCAATTATCCTTGACTCCTTGTTATGGCTACGCCTGCCCCAAATTCTAATAAGAATTGAGATATCAATCTTACTTTGCAAAAAGTCGTTTACAAGAGAAATGTAAGAATCCATCCTTACAAACCATATGTTTGATATTTATCCTAGCACTTATCTTCCCTTAATCTGAGTTTGATCAAATCACCAAACAATACCAATATGATTCACCGTCTCACATTACTCCTTTGCAAGAAACTAACGTTCTTCAAAGCTTTCACTTGATCGATTCTCAACCCAATACACCGACCTAAATTGGACGTTATCAACCTAGTCTATATGACACTAAAAAAATATTATGTGCAGTTTGTTTATGTGTATGCATAGATGGAAGGTTGAAGTTGAAGAGAAATATTTGAATGTGTTTATAGTTTCATCAAATTGAAAATGATGCATGTATGAATTATTTACAAGTGTGCAACCTAGAGGCAAAAAGGGAACTTATAAATTGAAAGGAATGCAATTTTTTAGAAAATTAACAATATGTGCCGACACATATAAGTTATGTGTCGACTCATGTTAATGCATGTGTCCACCTGTGCAAGGTTATGTGTCGACACATATAAACAGAAGCTACATGCTTTAAAAACGCAGCACATGTGTCGACCTGCCCATCGTATGTGTCGACACATAGGAGTAATTTTTACAGCGTGTGTTGACCTGAAAAGTTTTATGTGTCGACACATGCAAACAGAGGCTACAAGCTTTATAATTGACCTATATGTATCGACTCATACCACATATGTGTCAACACATAGACCTATATTTTGTGTAGAAACCAATTTTTAATGCGTTGAAACTCATTTATAATGCATGATACCTTTTCTAAACATGTTCTAAGTGCATTCTAAGACCCTAATATAAAGGTGCACATAATGACTTAGGGATACCGTCCAATATACAAAAATACTAAAATTTTCCTAGTTTTGACATCATGCAAAACATCTAACATGCAAGTTCTCTCACATACTCCCCCTTTTTGATGATGACAAGACTTGAAATGATGCATTTCATGTCTTAGATGAAGGCTCTCCCTGAATATGTGCATCCCAACTTCATGTCATATATATTTCTCCCTCTTTGACAACATCAAAAAGAGACAAAGCAAACCATGAGAAGTATCATTTTAACACACAAATACTAATAATATCACAAAAAGGCGTTTTGAAAAAGTAAGAACGTGCACTCACATATACTAATATATTGTTTCTATAAAGTATATGGCCATTCACGGCACTACACGAGTGCACCACGACTCCCAATGACTTTTATGGCGTCGTAACCATACCGCCGACATCGTCTCCTTCCGATTGGGCAGTACTTAACATCACCGCTTCGATCTGCCTTACAATGCACCCTACCGCCGCCTACACGTAGATCTCACGCGCGTGACAATGCGTCCCGCCGCCTCTACCACCTCCGTTTTAGTCGCTGAAACTGCCTTTATGTGTTCCTTCCAGACCTGCTATTGGTTTTCATCCAAGCAACAAAAAATCATGGGAGATACCGATTCTGCCACTTTTACGAAGGTTCCACTTATCCTGTGTGTGAAACTCACTGGAACATCCAACTATAATATATGGCTCGTGTTGTCAAAATATGGTTTCATGGTTAAGGACATGAAGATCACTTAACTACAAAATCAGAAAATATTACCGCCGCCAAACGCGGTAAGTGGAAACAAACGAATGCTTCTCTATGCAATATGGTTTTCCATATCAACTAATCTCCAAGCACAATACTAAGCTTTTTCCACTTGCTATGAGGTTTGGGAAAAGGCTAAGAAAGTGTTCTCCAATGATGTCCACAATCTTTAAAGTGTCATCTCCAAACTCAACTCTTTGAAATTGGAGAATATGGATATGCAAGTCTGTCTGAGTAAACTTGGCGCGTTAAAGGAAAATTTCACAACCCTAATACCCTTTACCAAAGATCCAACAACTTATGCTGAACAACAAAGTAAGTATTTCATGATCGTGGCATTTTCCAAACTACCATCAGAACTTGATTCCGTTTGAAACCAGATTTTATCAGGATCCAATGTTCCTAACTACGAAGTAGTTAGTTAACAACTATTGCATTTGGCTACACATCACGTCGGACCGGACTCCACTCAATTTCCCACTGAATCATCTACTCTTGCTTCCCACTATCATGGTTGTGGTGGATGAATTGGAGGAAGGGGTGGACAACGTCATGGTATTCGTTGTAACTATTGCAATAGTTACGGTCACATTGAAGTTCATTGTTGTACAAAGGCAAGAGAACAACAACGATAACCACGGGTCGCTGTCGTCGCTCAACTGGACAATAGTAAAGACATTACAATCTCGTTGTTGATTACAATGATTTCCTCCAATTCAAAGTAGCCCATCAACCATCATCATCTATCACTATTGCTCAGTCGGGTAATCTTGTAACCTTTATATCTACACCTTCTCTTGGTCCTTAGGTCCTTGACTCTAGTGCCTCTGATCATATGACTGGTAATAAATCCTTTTATCTCAATTATCTTATTCTGATTCTTTGCCTTCTGTCACTGTGACTGATGATTCTAAAATCAAAGTTCAAGGCTTTGGTCAGGCACACCCACTTCCAAACCTGTCTTTGGAGTCCGTTCTTTACATTTCTGGTAGTTCTTTTAATTTGATATTTGTTCACAAACTTATACTCTTGATTGTTCAATCATTTTTAATAATAATTCTTCTTATATCCAGAATCAACATATAGGACGGACGATTGGAGCAGAGAATAAATTTGAAGAATTATGGGCCTGTTTGTTTCAGCTTTAAAAAAATAGATTTTTTCTTTGTATTTTTGAAAATAGATTTTTCAAAACCGGCTTTCAAAATATTACAAGATTTTTTATATTTGTTTTTTCTAAAATGAAACACTAATTTTAACATCCTATAACATAAACACACATTATTGAAGACCAAAACTTTAGTCAAAATTTCATTTTTTTCAAAAAGTTGTATTTCAAAAATAATTTTTATGAAAATTTATTTGAAATAGCTTCAAAATTAATTGATTTTTTGAAATCCAAATTTTGTTCCCATAGATGAAATACCTAAAATCACATTTTAAGAATAACTATTCAAATAAAATTTGGTTTTTTCTTCACCCACCTCCTAACCTTCTTGCCCACCCCTGGTGAATTTACCACAATACCCCTTGTTTCGGAAGTTCATTTCCGAAACGGTACTTTTTTTTGGAAAAAAGGTGTTTTCGGAAATGAACTTCCGAAAACGTGTTTTTTTAATATAAAATATTGATTTCGGAGATGCATCTCCGAAATAAAGTCACTTTTCAGAAAATGTGGTGTTTCGGAAGTTCATCTCCGAGCGCACCCCCCTTGGAGGAATTCGGAAATGCACTTCCGAAAATAGGTCTGGACAGAAGAAAATGAACAATTCGCTTTATTTAATCGGGTGAAAATTACAACGATAATATTACATAAAATTAAAGTTACATATTGTTAAACACGGGTAGGTGGGGATGAGAGAGTGGTGGGGAGAAAAAAGGGCTTCCAAATTTCAAAAGGTTTATTTATTATTTTAATAAAAATACGTACAACTGAAAGTAACAAATGACGGAGGAGGTGGATGTCCGGAGGAAGAAGACCCGGAGGTACGTCCACCGCGAGACAAAGGAGTCAATCAATGTAAGCTATAATTTATCATTATCATCAGGGGACGTCATTACAAAAAATTGGAAAAAAATCTTATTATTTTTAATCTTGATTTTTTAGAAATGACGTCCCCAGATGATAATCATAAACTATAGCTTACATTGATTGGCTACTTTGTCTCGTGGTGGACGTATCTCAAGTTCTACTTCCTCCAGACATCCACCTCATCCGTCATATGTTCCGACCCCGGTTACCACTTCCAAAAACTAACATGATAAATCCAATACAAATACATTGTGCGATACAATCCGAAATCAGAACAAAACAAAACAAAAACATGTTATTCTGCCCGACGAGCGTTACAAAATACACATCAAACAAAAAAAAAACACGTTATTCTTCCCGACGAGCGAACTCCTCCGAATGAAGATAATTATACCAATCCTCATCCCACTCAGTCTCAGAACCATCAGCGTTGATCACGACTCTCACGCCTGAAGATTGAGCTTGAGCATCCGGGCCCCGGGCCCCCTGGGAACGAGAAGTATAGTCGGTCGAAACCTTCTTCTTCTCCTTCACCTCCTTCACCTCTTTCACCTCTTTCTTTGAAGAATCCTTTCTTCCCTTAGCGCCCTCTCTAGAAGACATGTTCCTGTAAACAATTGAAATCGATTAATATGCGAGACAAAATAAAAAACAAAAAAGTTTGAACTTCTGATATATTTCGGAAGTTCATTTCCGAAAACTGGGATGGAGGTGTTTTCGGAAATGAACTTCCGAAACACCCCTGCGATGCAATTTTCTGCAACTTCCATGGCAGACCCCTAAATCAACCTTCAAACCAAATCAAAATGCTTCTAAACAACCTAAATACTACTAACAACCTAGCCATATATCATTTATGCAATTAAAACCCTAAATAACATGCATTTGAATAATAGATCTAAAAATTTCAAAACTTACAAAGTGTTAGGATTGAGGGCTTTTGAATGTTGTTTAGCAGTGTGATTGGAGCCTTGATGCAGCTTTGGAATTCTGTTTGCACAAATTTTCGCCTCTGCCACTTTTTGTTTTGATTTAGGGTAAATGATTGGGGGAGGGGGAGTGTTTTGATAAATCTGCAGAAATCATAGTATTTCGGAAGTGAACTTCCGAAATAATTGTTTCGGAAATGAACTTCCGAAGTAAGTCAATTTTTTTAAAAAAACACGCTTTCGGAAATGAACTTCCGAAGCAGGGGTAGTTTTGGTTTTTCGCAGGAGGTAACCACCCATAGGGAGGTGGGTAAAGAAATTTTCTAAAATTTTCATTTGAAGCTTTTATAAAAAAATTCTTTGTAAAATTTTTTTTTACAAAATTATGTAACACTATAAAAATCATTTTAAAAAAAAGGTAAAACAAACGGACCCAATATCATCTATCCCACGAGTGACATGTGGTTCGATTGTTTCTCAAGATACTTATTCTTTTAGTTTATGATGAAATACGATATGCTATATTATAACTGAATATTAATTTGTGTATTATTTTAGTTTCTGAATGTGATGAATTGATTATATATGCCAGACCCACTTATAAATATTCCAAGCACAAAATGTTATAAAATGTACAATATTATCAACCACAAAAAATATACAATAATATATTTGTAGGCAAAGTTGAAAAAGAAAGAAAGATAGAAAAAACCCATACGCACACAACAATTTTGGAAAGAATAGTCCGATTTCAAAATACCACATATTCCAGTAAGATGGAGTGTCCCAATGGCATTGTTGAAATAGACATTACCAATCCGGTAATCTAAAAATAAATATTAAATTGTTGTAACCAAATGCTTTCAAACAAATGAATCCAGAACTCTTAGATTTGTGTATATATTAATCTAAAATATGATGTAGCTCAATTCCAACTTCAGTACAAACAAGTCATCCACAAGAGTGAACTTACCAAACAAAAACAATACACATATAATGACTCGATTATATATTAGCCAATATTTGATGAACCAGTGTTTCCTAAGATTCATTTATTTTAAAGGAGCTATGATGTTACACTTGTTCTAATTAAGCCCTTATAGGTTCATACAAAATGCATGTATCTGATTTGGGGTGGTTTTAATTCTTTTTCGATCGTAATTGTGGAAGATCAAATTATGGTTCTCAAACGTCGTCTCACTTTCAAGTTTAGCGTTAATCACCGGTAGACCAACTAACGATTGATATGTATTTTATTATGAATAGGTTTTTTTAGTCACATGTATCATTGATAGAGCTGATACGAGAGATCGAGAGATCGAACTGTATTCACCTCTATAAAATTTAGCGTCAATCACCACTCGACTAACTAACTCCCGACACATTAGAGAAAACAAATATTATATATAAATCATATCAAAGTCATAAATAGAACATATCATCTAAAAATATCCCAAAATAAAAACAGAGACTAAGGTGCCAACAATGAACCACCACAACTAATCTCACCAATCCAATCATTTTGTCAAACATAAACTCTCTTTTTTCCATTCAACTTACCTTCCAACACTTTCATATCCCACCAAGAGTCACATGTATTATATTATAATATTATATATCAATTTCCAAATACCTCATTCACATACAAATCCTATTCCACACTTCTCCAACTTCATCTCTTCACCACCATTAACCAACCCATCAAATTCAAAACATGAACCTTGTTGAACATATTACCTATGACACAATCATGGCAACTCTATCAATATCTCTCATAATTCTTGCCATCATCCTCTTCTTCCTTTGTAAAAAGAAACCAGTTGAATCAGAAGAAACACTTCCAGTGAAACACAGTGCTCGTGCATACCCTTTAACAGAAATCGATGCTGCCACCAATGGATTCAACCATAGGAGAATCATTGGAAAAGGTCGTTTAGGAACGGTTTATGCAGGAGTACTAGAATCAGAAGAACTCGTAGCTGTGAAACGCATTCATCCTGTTCTTGTGTTAAGCAACGCAGGTAGGGATGTTCAAATAAACCGGTTATTGGATCTATCCATATCCATATCCATAACCGGTTATTAAAAACCGGTTAATTATCAATATGCTTTTAACCAAATCCATATTTTGGATATATTATTAATATGGTTTTAACCAAATCCATATTTTGGATAACCATATCCAACATAAAAATTTAATTGGTCTATTATTTTTAAATCACAAAAAAATATAAATTTTTAAAATATTTTGCAGAAAGAAAAAAAAACATAAAAATGAAAAATCGAGTTTTTCGAAAGTTCGAAAAAAATCAAATTTTCTGAAAAAATACCAAAAAAATGAGTTTTTCGGAAATACGAAAAATCGAGTTTTTTTGAAAAATTGAGTTTTCGAAAACACGAATAATTGAGTTTTTCAGAAATATGAAAGAACGGGTTTTTTTTTTTTTGAAAAAAATGAAAAATCGAGTTTTTTTTAAAAAAACGAAATAATCGAGTTTTTTTGAAAAAAAAAAAGTAGTTTTTTCGGAAACACAAAAAAATTGAGTTTTTTTCGGAAACACGAAAAAATCAAAATTTTTTTTCCGTAAAAACAAAAAATCGAGTATTTTGAAAAAACGAAAAATTCGAGTGTCTTTAAAAAATATGAAAAGTCGATTTTCCAAAAAAAAAAATAATATTTTAATAACTTCATTTTAAATTAAATTTTTAAAATGAAATTTTTAAATTTAAAACCGGTTATAAAATTTGGTCATGGATATAGCCGGTTTATAACCGGTTTTGAAAAAATAAATCCGGTTATGAAAATTGGTTTTAAAATCCGGTTATACCAAATGGATAATATATGGATATGGATTGGTTATGGACAAAAACCGTCCATGAGCATCCCTAAACGCAGGATTCGGTTTCTCATCGGTGATCAAATGGCTCTCTTTAGCTCATCACCCTAACGTTGTTCCCATAATAGGATTCTCAGAAGCACCAGGTAATATTTACGTATACGATGTTTAATTGTTATGCATAGTCAGTATTAAAAAATTTATTATTATCATGTCACAATTATGGTTTTAAATTGTAACTTTAACTACGATCATGAATTTTGCGGTTATTGTGGTTGCTGCAATACGCATTGTATTAGTTGCAGTATGAATTTTAATCGGAAGGTATTTGAAATATCCAATTAAAAAAAGCTCGATGTTAAGATTTTTTATTAATTTGAGTTATGGGGTTCTAAAATTTCGAATGGTGGTTAGACGCAAGATTTTAATTCAATAGCGGTCTGATACAGTTGCAGAGACTACTCTATCAGCAGTACTGCTGCCACAAATGCAGTTATAGACTGTAATTTAAAACCATGATCTGCATGAATTTATCGTAGTTTTGATAAAAGTCAAATATTTTTAATGATTTAACGGTTGTGATTTATTTATCAGGTGAAAGAATTATAGTGATGGAGTTTGTTCGAATGGCAAATTTGGAGTTTTACTTGCATGAAAATCATGAAGGATTTTCTTCCTCACTTTTGGATTGGAGCAAGAGGTTCAAGATTGCAGCTGGAGTAGCTAAAGGGTTACAATATCTTCATGAAGTGGTAGCACCAAATATTGTACATGGTTGTGTTAAGTCTTCTAATATTCTCATTGATGTGAATTTTTGTGCTAGGGGTTTCTGATTATGGACTTAATTTTTTAGGGCTAGTTGACAAAAGAGGGTTAGTTGGTTATGTGGATGATGAATATTGGAAAGGTGGGGTTTGTAAGGAAAGTGATGTTTATGGGTTAGGGGTGATTTTGTTGGAGCTTTTAAGTGGGAGAGGGTGTGAGGGTGGATTATTGGTGAAATGGGCATTGCCTTTGATTAAGGATATGAGATTTAGTGAAGTTTTGGATCCTAGGTTGGTGATTCCTAGTGATATGAAAGCTATTGTTAGGTTAGCAAAAGTTGCTTTAGCTTGTGTTGGTAATTCAAGGAAATGTAGGCCTTGTGTGATTCATGTGGCAACCATTTTGAATGATTTAGAGATGGAAGTTTGTTTCTTGTCAAATTAGCAATGGTGTTCAATTTTGTACAAAAACTTCTATTTTTAGGTCAATCTTAATTTTCATTAGAGTTTCAAACACTTTTTATATGAGATGTTTTTGGAGCATTGAATTTTTTTCCCCGAATCGAACTCAATATTTTTCAAATTTTATTCTTTAGCATGAGTTTGTTTACTATTCGAACTCAATTATTTGGTTTTGAAACATTGAATTTAAGAGACGATAATTATATTTATATTATATAAAATTATAAATGTTTAAATAATTCTAACATGATTCATTATGGAGAGTTGGACATTCATATTTCATAGTCATAGAATAGCATTTTCATTGGGAAGGGATCTTATCTCCTAGTTGTGACAGGATGAGAAATCAGAGTATCATTTTGGTATTGAAAAGTGAAGTTGGAGCGGTGCCGTTGTACTTGGACGGTGAATGTTGATTTGTGGTTACGTGTGGTGTTGGGATCTTTTCCATGATGAATTGAAAGTGACCTTATAGTTATAATTTTCAAAAAATTCCAAAAGTTTCTGTTATGCTTGTGTGTATATGTTAATTAGTCTTCCTTGCTTTATTATTTAAATCCACCTTGTGATAACGTAGTCATTTGGAATGGTTGATTTTAAAAGCTCAAAACATATATTGATATTAAATATGCACGGTCAGAACCAAACGTCAAATCATTAGGGTGTATTTGTTTCAATGTTGTAAAAGATACTCTCATATGGCCATTAACATTCTCATGTTTAATTCAAATTTTAAAAAATTATTTTAAGGCATGTTTTATTTTCATAATTCTTTTTTATATATGATTTTTTTATTCTTATTCTAAGATTTAAAGAGTGGGAATATAACATTCCCATGAAAATAAGTTTGACCAACTCTAACTTCTCACAACCACTCACATTTATTAATATTTTTTAAATTTTTTTATATTTTTAAATTAAATAAATTTTATTATTATTTCTAAAAAACTAAATGTTTACCAAACACATAAGTTGCAATAATATTCATTATTCTAAGGAATATTAATCCTATGAATACAATTTCATAGAATAATTTTTCAAACCTTGAAACAAACACACCCTTACAACATAATCTATGCATGATTTATTCAAGATCATTTTTTTTTATTCGTAATGAAATAAGTTTAATGAAAATTTTCTCAAAAGCAATTTTTATTTGAAGAGAAATTATCTCATAGTGGCATAAATGCTCGGAAAATTTGATGAGCAGAAAAGGGAGAAGTAACTTTTTTTTTTTACAGTAAGACTATTTCATTAAGAGGCCACCGAAGGGCAAACAGAAATAGAATTACAATTCGGAGGCAATCCAAGCCAGGTTCTCGAACCCAAACGCTTGCCCAAACCGACAAGGTTATGAGCATCACAGTTAAAGGCTCTACTAATAAAAACAACAGAAGCAAATTTAAAACTCCTAAGAAAGGTTTGACAATTGAGGACCACATGGTCGATATCGGTCAGCAAAGATAAGGAAATTATACAATTCACAACTGATAGTGCATCAGATTGGACTAAAATCCTTTCCACCTTGAGCTCCTTAGCCAATTGCAAGCTCCAATGAATTGCTAAAGTCTCAGCCGTCACAGGGTTAGCAGACATTTCTTCCCACTTGCAAGCCGCCGACACCACACGACCAGCCTGATTCCTAAGCAAACACCCAAAGGAAATGAATCCCTCATCAAAACAACCGGCGTCAACTTGCAGAATACAAACCTCAAAACTAATAGGAACTTCCAACAGATTATGAGCAGGAGGCTTAGCTTTGATACAAGGGTTAAACTTGTTAAATTCTATGACAGATTCCATGGCCTCTTTCGCTACCAGCCGAGGATCCGTAAACTTTTGTCGGTACACCAGAAGATTCCTTGCTTTCCATAAATGCCATAGAACTGTACACTTGAGTTGGTCACTAACACTACTCGGATCCTCCAAGCAGCAAGAAATCCAATCATTTAAGTATGAATTTAAAGGCACTCGCAGACCATAATTGGAAGAGAAACAAGCTGACCTAGTATATTCGCAATGAAGAAAGAGGTGGTGTGCCGTCTCGGTGGCTGCTTCGCAGAGAGGACATGAAGTATCCAAAGAGATGCCTTTCTTTTGGAGATTAGCCTTTGTAGGAAGGATATTCTTTGCAAGGCGCCAAAGAAAGTTATGATCGCGAGGATGCAAATGGGACAGCCAAATTTTCTGCCAAAGCTTCTGATGATAAACATTGGAGAGGCCCGGAGCTTTATTGCGTTTGTCGTGCATCAGCATGTGATAAGCAGATTTAACGGAGTAAATGCCATTTTTCTTATAATTACATATTAACTCATCAGCGGGGCTGCGAAAAGAGAGAGGTATGTAAAGGATTTGTCTTGCCTCATAACGGAAAAGACCTCCTGAACCAGAAAATTCCGCCACCATCCCGGTTTCGGATCAATTAGGCAGCTCACTTTCGCATCAGAAGGTAGAACTTGAATAGGGATCTGGACTTTGAAATTGAACTTAAGGGGCAGCTAGTTGTCGTGCCAGATACGAACCTGTTCTCCATTACCAATCCTCCATCTAGCTCCAGACTTGACTAAATCGCGTGCACTAAGAATACTTCTCCAGGCGTAGCTTGGGGCAAAACCAACGGCAACATCAGAAATATCACACCTTGGATGGTACCTGCTCTTAAGGATCTTTGAAAGAAGTAAGGACTCTCCTGTTAGAAGCCTCCAGTATTGTTTCCCTAACATGCTAGTGTTAAAGCTACTAATCTCCTTGAACCCCATACCTCCATTCTTCTTAGATCCCAACAATCTCTCCTAACTGAGCCAATGTATTTTTCTAACCCCATCCTTTGTACCCACCAGAAATTAGCAAGCAGAGATTTAATGTCATGACAAATACCCTCAGGCAGCTTGTAGCAACTCATCACGTAATTCGGGATCGCCTGGGCTATAGCCTTAATTAACACTTCTTTCCCTGCCCTTGAGAGGAACTTCTCCTTCCAGCCCTTCATCTTTTTCCACACCCTTTCAACCACCATAGCGAAAATATCCTTCTTTGATCTACCAAAAATCACGGGAAGCCCCAAATATTTGGAATGACGGTCTACAGTCTTAACACCCATCCTATTACAGATCAATAATCTATCCTCCTCTCGCACATTTTGACTGAAAGAGACCTCAGATTTCTCCAAATTAACAAGCTGCCCAAAAGAATCTTAATAAGTCTTAAGGATTTCCATAACACGATCTACTTCCGATGAATTTGCACGAGTTAAAAGCAGATTGTCATCTGCGAAAAACAAGTGGGAAATGCTCGGCGCTTTACGGGCAACTTGAATGCCATGAATTTGTTTGCTTTAGGAAACCGCCTTGAGTAAACTTGAAAAAACATCAGAACACATTATGAATAAATAAGGGGACAGAGGGTCTCCTTGGCGAATGAAGGATAGAAAAACACTTAGAAAGGGGGGGTTTGAATAAGTGTGACTTTAAAAACTCTTAAGATAAAAACAATTGCACAATGATTTTTATCCTGGTTCGTTGTTAACGAAACTACTCCAGTCCACCCCCTTAGAGTGATTTACCTCAACTGAGGATTTAATCCACTAATCAGACTTGATTACAATGGTTTTCCACTTAGATACCTTCTAAGTCTTCTAGAGTATTCTGATCACACCTTGATCACTCTAGGAACACAGTGCTTAGATACCTTCTAAGACTTCTAGTGAATCCGATCACAACTTGATCTCCTCTAGTTCTTTACAAATGAATGTAAACAAATTCTTACAAGAGTTACAATGCTTCTTAATAAGCTATTATCACAGCTGTGATTTTTCTCTTAAGTTTAAGCTTAATCTCACTAAGATATTACAACGGTAGTGAAGTGAGGTTGAAGATGAAGTTTTGAGAGCTTTTCACTTTGACAGCGTTTCTTTATTTTTGCGTAGAGTGTTGTATGTTGCTTCTCATCAGAACTTCTATTTATAGGCGTTTTGAGAAGATGGCCGTTGGGAGCATTTAATGCGTTTCATGATCCGTATAGCATTTCATTTAATGTTTCACTCTTTTGTCAACTACCTCGAGCCTTGCTTTTCCTGCTTTAACTGACTTTGCCTTTAATAGCTTCTAATTTTCCTTTTGTCAGTCAGCGTAGCCTGCCATCTTGTACTTGCTTATGATCTGATCTTTGTAGATACAACGTTTGAATATATCAGAGTCAAACAGCTTGGTGCAGAGCATCTTCTTGTCTTCTGACCTTGAAGTGCTTCTTAGCGTGATACCATAAGAACTTCAGTGCTTCTGCTTCTGATCTCAATTTCTTCTGATGCTTCAATAGACCATGTTCTGATTCTGCTTGACCATCTTCTGATGTCTTGCGAGAGCATGTTCTGATGTTGCATGCTGAACCTTCTGAGTCAGTGCTTCTTGCGCTGATTTTTTGCATACTCTTTATATATTTTCCTGAAATGGAAATTGCATAGGATTAGAGTACCACATTGTCTTAAGCAAAATTCATATACATTGTTATCATCAAAATTAAGAATATTGATCAGAACAATTCTTGTTCTAACAATCTCCCCCTTTTTGATGATGACAAAAACATATATAATTGATATGAATTTGCAATCAGAATCAAAGATAACCAAAGACAATTACACAGTTATAGCATAAGCATATAAACATAGTGTGTGAATATGTCTCCCCGTGAGATTAACAATCTCCCTCTAAGATTAACAATCTCCCCCTGAGATTAACAATCTCCCCCTGAAATAAATACTGGAAGAATTAAAATAAAATAAAAGACTTCCCTGAGTATTTTCCATTTTAGTTGAGACGTTCACATTTGCTTAAACTTCAGAACATTCAGAGCTTCTGCTTCTTGCTTCCATAGGACAGCTTTCAGAGCTTTGAATTTCTTCTTGAATCATTGCATGCTCGATTGTATCAGAAAATTCTTGAATGTACTAGAGCGTCATCAGAGCATCTTCTACATCCTGAAATGTTTCAGAACAAACTAAACGACAAAATTCAGAGCATGAATGAATCAGAACATTCTTTTAAGAAGAAACATATATCAGAACAACTCTGGTAAGTTCTTAAACAGAATGTGTATCAGAACAAGTGAGGGATAAGAATGTGTTAGAACATATTCTGCCACGAGAATATCAGAACATTCTTCCTTCTTGCTTCTGATCTTGAAGCTTCACAGCACTAAGCTTGCTTCAATTTCCATGAGCATGTTTCTTTACAGAATTGCTTTTCCCCATGTCTTTGCTTCTCATGTTGAGCCTTTTCAGAATGACTTCAATCCTGCAAAAATATCTCAAAGACATAGAACTTGCAAATATTGTTAGAAATGTTGAGACTTACTCCTAGCAACTGATATAATAAATCAAATCAATTATCACGTTTTCTCCCCCTTTTTGTCATATCATCAAAAAGCATAAAAGATTTAGATGAAAAATAAACAATATGGGAGAAGAAGATAATATTTCATTGATTCAACAAAATATCAGAAGATACATAAGGAGATGCAAGAAAACAGATGCAAGAATAAAGAGACAACTAAGACCAAAGGACTACGACTAGCCTAGTTTTGAAACTATCTTGGCCAGAAGGTCTTGAATCTCAGAGGTACGTTCAGTCTGCTTCTTCATAAAGGTTCTGAATTCCTCGTGCATTTCATCATGCTTATCCAAGCGAGAAGCTAGAACATCTTGGTTCTGTTGAAGAGCCTTGATAGCGTTCACCAGAACGGAGGGTTCAATAGAAGAAGATGCACAACTATCATTCAGAGGGATAGCATTTCCAGCAGCAGCATCTAATGTGAGAACATCATCTTGATTTTCCTGAACAGGAACTTCCTCCGCAGGATGATTCTCGACATCTTGCTTCTCAGCATCTTCAGAATATTCTGGAATAGGGATCTCAGAATCTTCATTCTCCAAAGCTTTAAGAATTTCATCCAGATTCTTTAGAGGAATGGGAGCAGCAACTTCTGAAGGGTAGACAACCTCATGAATGACCATGTCTGGTGCTTCCTCAGAAGGATTCTCCCTTAGCCAGTCGAATAGCCATTGGAAATCTCCAGTCAGAACAGGATATTTTGGCTTCCATACGACCATAGTCAGGCATGGTTCATCTTCCAACTCATCCACAAACTTCTTCTCCTTAAGAGATCTCCAATTTCTGATTAGATGATAGTACTTACCATCATCAAGATCCAAGCAGTAACCAGAAGACCCAGATGCCTCAGCAACACATCTCTTCTGGATGTTCATAGCATCAAGCTAAAAATCCCTTCTAAAAATATTCCATTAGCCCCTAATAGCAACATGATCCAACTTGGAGTCATGAGCAGCTCTTAAAGTTTCCATATTTTTTCTGAACATAAGGTTGAACAAGGCAAAATATGTATCAATGGAGGGTTCAGGAGGGTTAAAGGTGAAACGATAGTTAGGGTACAGAAGGCAATAGGGATTGGATTTTCTGGAAGGTAAAAAATGGGTTAAAGAAGGTGGAGATTCTGTGGTGAAGGTAAATGAAGATGGATAATCAGAAGGTGTTGGGGGAATAGCATTTAGTGGTTCAGGGTTCAGAATATGGGTAGAAGGAGGTGGTTGGAAACTGTTTGGAGTGGTGAGGGAATTTTGGGGTTCAGAAGGAGGATGCCTTTTCTGAGATGAACGAGCAGCATTCAATGCACGGAAAGATTCCCTGATGCGCTTCTCTTGATATTCTTTGGAATTTACTTTGAGAGGATCATAAGTAATCTTCTGCTTCTTAGCTAGCTTAGCTTCTTCTTCTGAAGCTTTTCTCTTTAAACTCTTTTCTTTCTTCTTCTGTTCTTTCTTCTTCAACTCAGCCATAGATGGAAGAACTCTTCCTCGAATCCACGCAGGATCAACAAAAGATTGAGCAGTGACACAGTTCTTCAAATAATGCTTAACAGATTTGTCAAGCTCTTCTTTGAACAGTTGTGGAAAACCCTCAACAGGAGTTCTTCTGGTCATAATATCTGAAAATATTCTTGGAACAGAAGTTACCTTCTCACTCAGAAGCATCCTTTGAAGATCAAAAGCATTCAGAATGTGTCCTTGAATGACAGTTAAGAACTTGGGCGTACCAACAGTTCTCAGAATATCCAGCAAGTCACTTTCTATCAGAATGTCTGAGATCATTCTGGCAAGAGGAATGGTGTTCTTCTTGAAATCTGGAAACTTCTTGCGTTCTTCATCTCGACCAGGAAGGGCACATGTGACTCCTTCAGAATCATCAAGATTGTACAGCTTCCTAATCATCTTCTCAGTTACCACAATTTCATTCCCTAATACAAAGGAGATGATAACAGTTGGAGTAACCGTTGCATGAACCCAGAAATCCTTAACCACAAGAGGATACACTGGTCCAAACAGTCTTTCAAAGTAGTTCGGCCAACCTTGTGCCATCATTACTTCTTTTGCTTTGAAATCATGTTCCCACTGATTTTCAAAGTCAACCATTATTTCGCATAGAACTTCCAGTTCATTTGATGGAATAGAACAAGTCTTCAATGGAGCGTAGCCATATTTGTGTTGAACAAGATGAGCAAAAGACATTTTCTTTTGAGTACTTGAAGATGAAAGCATGAAGATTTTTCTGAGATTCGGTTTAGAACTAGGGTTTATGCAATCAAGGAGAAAGAGAGAGATGAACAAAAGAGACAATGAATGAGGAGAGAGAATGTAAAGAGATGAATGGATATTAAGATGAGTTTAAATAGAAACGGATTTGAAATGAAATGCAATGTGTGTTTGAATGAATATGATTACGGAAAAACATAGAATCAATTGCATTAAATGAAAAATGACGTTAGGAGAGATAATGTAATATTTGAAATGATTTGCACAGTTACCTAGGGCGGCGTCTCCTCAACTGCACGCGTGCTTGTCCAAATAGAGTGAACACGTGTTCAACATCTGGAAAGCTGGTGACAGCTATTTTGCTTTAAAAGAACTTCTGAATCAACTTAGATAATGAAACGTTAGTAATAACAGAATCAAAATTTCTAATTGATTAGTATCAGAACTTCTTATAAGAAGATAAAACAAAATCATTTCAGAACTAATCCATACATCAGAACTTCTCATCTTCTCATTTTGGGCATAAATTCATATTGATATTCTTCAGAATGAACTTAAACCTATCTTCAGCAAGGGGTTTTGTAAAGATATCAGCCCATTGGTGGTCTGTATCAACAAAGTTTAAAGAGAGAACACCCTTCTGAACATAGTCCCTAATGAAATGATGTTTGACCTCAATATGTTTAGCTTTGGAATGTAAGATATGATTCTTAGATAAACATATAGCATAAGTATTATCATAGAAGATAGGAATGTTACTCTCATAAATTTGATAATCTTTTATCTGACTCTTCATCCAGAGCATCTGTGTACTACAACCAGCAGCAACAACATATTCTACTTATGTTGTTGAGAGGGCAATGGTAGCTTGCTTCTTGTTGTACCAAGAGATCAGATGACTTCCAAGAAATTGACAACTTCCAGAAGTACTCTTTCTTTCAATTCTATCTCCAGCGTAATCAGCATCACAATATCCAACTAAGTTGTACTCTTTAGATCTTCTGTAGACTAAACCAACATTAGTAGTACCTTTCAGATACCTCAGAATTCTCTTAACAGCTGTTAAGTGAGATTCTCTAGGATCTGATTGGAATCTTGCACACAGACAAACACTGAATAAAATATCAGGTCTAGAAGCAGTGAGATATAGAAGATATCCAATCATACCTCTGTACAACTTCTGATCTACCTTCTTACTTACCTCATCCTTACCTAGGACACACGTTGGATGCATAGGAGTTTTGGCTTCTTTGCTTTCAGAAAGATTAAACTTCTTCAGAAGTTCTTTCACATACTTTGTTTGATGAACATATGTTCCATCAGAAGTTTGATTGATTTGAATCCTAAGGAAGTACTTGAGTTCTCCCATCATGCTCATCTCGAACTCAGCCTGCATAGACTTAGCAAACTCCTTTCCAAATGTAGCATTAGATGTTCCAAAGATAATATCATCAACATAAATTTGACAAATTAAAATATCTTTCTTAAAGGTTTTACAAAAAAGAGTAGTATCCACTTGTCCTCTAGTGAAACCATTTTTCAGAAGGAAAGAACTTAGTATTTCATACCAAGCTCTAGGAGCTTACTTCAATCCATACAATGATTTCTTTAATTTGAAAACATGTTCTGGAGACTTAGAGTCTTCAAAACCAAGAGGTTGGTGGACATAAACTTCTTCTTCTATATAACCATTTAAGAAGGCACTCTTAACATCCATCTGATATAGAGTGATGTTATGTTGAGTGGCAAAAGAAATCAAAAAGCGAATAGATTCTAACCTGGCCACTGGTGCAAAGGTTTCTGTATAGTTAGTCCCTTCTTGCTGACTATAGCCCTGAGCAACCAGTCTGGCTTTGTTTCTTACAACTTCTCCTTTTTCTCTTAGCTTGTTTCTGAAAACCCACTTTGTACCAATGATGTTAAATCCTTTTGGTCTAGGAACAAGATCCCATACATCATTCCTTGTAAACTGATTTAGTTCTTCTTGCATGGCAATTATCCAGTTTGCATCTTCTAGAGCTTGATCAACAGAAGTTGGCTCGATCAAAGAAACAATACCTAATTGACATTCTGCATTGTTCTTAAGGAATTCTCTTGTTCTGATAGGATCATCCTTCTTTCTAAGAATGACATCTTTTGAGTGAGCAGATATGAGTCTGGAAGATCTTCTGACTGTTGCTTCTGAGATCTTCAGCTTCTAAAACTTTACTTCTTGGTTCTTCAGCTTTTGAGGTTGAGATATCTATATCTGCAAAATTCTCAAACTGCTTTGGCTTTTCAAGACCAAGCTTATCATAAAATCTAATATTGATTGATTCTTATACAACCAATATTTCAGTATTGTATACTCTGTAGCCTTTAGAGCGTTCAGAATATCCAAGAAGGAAACATTTATGTGCCTTAGAATCAAACTTACCAAGATGATCTTTAGTATTCAGAATGAAACAAACACATCCAAAAGGATGAAAATATGAAATGTTGGGCTTTCTGTTCTTCCACAATTCATAAGGAGTCTTATTAAGAATAGATCTTATAGAGATTCTATTCTGAATATAGCATGTAGTGTTTATTGCTTCTGCCCAGAAATGCTTAGCCATATTGGTTTCATTGATCATGGTTCTGGCCATTTCTTGTAGAGTCCTATTCTTTCGCTCTACAACTCCATTTTGCTGCGGAGTTCTAGGGCAAGATAAATCATGGGCAATACCATTTTCTTTGAAGAACTCCTCAAAGAATCTGTTCTCAAATTCGCCACCATGATCACTTCTGACCTTTATGATTTTGCACTCCTTCTCAGATTGAATCTGAGTGCAGAATTCAAAGAACACTGAATGAGACTCATCCTTGTGTTTTAAGAACTTTACCCATGTCCAGCGGCTATAATCATCTACGATGACTAATCCATATTTCTTCCCTCTGACAGATGCTGTTTTGACTGGGCCAACCAGATCAATGTGCAGAAGTTCTAGCGGCCTAGAGGAAGAAACAACATTCTTAGATTTGAATGCAGGTTTGGAGAACTTGCCTTTCTTGTTAGAACAAGATTTGTTCTGATCAATTGTAATACGGTGAACTGACTTTTATATATTGAAATGTCGCGGTTAAGCATGAGTCGCCACCGACTTTTATTTTATCCAATTTTAGGAAAGGCTAAAAGAACAGGAAAATACCTTTTGAAAAGATTTTGAGTTCGGGGGGTAAGTTATGCAAAGGGAAGGTGTTAGGCACCCTTTGCATCCATGGTTATCCATGTGCTCTTAATTGCTTAGCTCACTTTTGTTTGTTTGAATTGTTTGAAAAGCAGTGTGCAAATAGTAAAAATATTTTGTTAAGGACTTTAGCTTGGAAATAAGCGTAGCCTTGTTTGAAATTGTTTTGAAATAGGAGGTGTGAAAAGTAAAAACTTTGAAAGAACTTTAGCTTGTAAATAAGCGTAGTCTTTTGAAAAGTATTTGAAAATTAATGGAAAAATAGCTCGAATTTGAATTTTGAATTTTGATGGAGCAAGCAATTACTAGCAACTTACCCTAAGTTTAAAAAAAATGTTCTTTTAGCTTTTCGAGGCGAAAGGATCTATCCATGCCATAAGAGGGCAGGAAGCCTTTCAATTGGATTTGAAGGGTCATCGAATTATCGTTCGCCATAAGACTATCCCTACCATAAAGAGGGCAGGTAGTCTAAGGGAAGGATATAATAGTCATTAATCTTTTTAGGCATCATGCGAGGATACCTTAGCAATTGGGACAATCATCTTTATTTTTCCGAGGCAGCATCGAGGGACAATATTGATGATGATAATGAACTTAGGGCAACGTTTGTTTTGCTTTAGGTATCCTCGGAATCGTGGGACTTTGACTATTCAGTACACTTAAAGGCAACAAGGCAACAGGCAACAAAGGCAATCAGAGGGATTACCCTAAAGGTGTGTGGGTGCAACAATCACGTGGTTATGTTCAGATAATATTTATCTTGTAGTTAGGTGATCTAGGTTCAGTTCATGGTTTGCACTCCCTAAATTACTAACCACGCAGTAAAAAATAATATCACAATTTAAGTGCCCTCAAGGCCAATCAATACAACCAGTAAACAGTTACATAATAATAGGGGAAGGGGACAATGAAACCAGCGGATCCCTTAAAAGGGTTTGACATAAGTAATAATAAAAATAGAGTTTAGGGTTACCAGTAGCCTTGGCAGTTTGACAAACCTTAGCTTTGATTTGATCTGATATGATTGATAGGGCACTTTAAGATTAACCCTGAAAAAGTGGGCAAAAAAAAAAAAAAAAAAAAAAAAAAAAAAAAGGAAAATACGAAGAGATGAGTGCATTATCGATTCGGGAACAGGTATGATTAACCTTAATCAAGAATATAAGGATAAAAGAAAAAAAGATGAAAAATATGAAAGAAACTTAGCTTCGATTGATGAAGGTTGATGGGGCAGAGATTTGCCTTGAAGCATGAAGCATTGACTCTGACCATCAGAGAATTGACAACAGAAAAAGAAAGCAGTGAGTGTATGAAAGTTCATAGGCATTCAAGAATAAACTCTAATTTAATAAAAAGGAAGCAAAATAAATATTTAAATAAATATATAATCAGTACTTAGCTTCGTAATGGGCGTGGCACGTAGTCAGAGGAAACTTGATGCTTTAGCTCCAGCGGAGGAGATTGAGGATGAGTTTGCGAATATCCGGGAGAATAAATAAACAGCTCGAATGTACCTCGCAATAAACAAGAAAAAAAAATGACGGTAGAATATGTAGAATGATGTATGAACAATGGAAGAAATATGAACAATCATTGATTAAAAGGAAAAAACTAAAATAACCATATAAGTTTTTTAAAAAAGAGAAACTAAAATTAAACAAATAAAATAACATATTTAACATAATACAATATTTTGTGTTTGTGTTTTTATATTATTAAATAGAAATAATCAAACAAGAAATTTTAGGGATTTTGTTAGAAATATATTTCATGAACAATTAAAACAAGGAAAAAATAAATATATAAAGAAAAAGAATTGAAGTTAATCAAAATAAAATGGGAACTAAACAAAAACTGGGAATTAACCCCTTTTCACGTTGGAAAGAGAGGTAGTTTCCTCTCCTTGACTTTTTCATAACACTTGATATCCAATTAACCTACGACACATGGCATTTAGTTTAGAATAAATTAAAACAAAAATTTGCTAAACAAAAGGGGAAAAACTGGAACAACAACATATCTCTTTCTTCTCCACGAAAGAACTTTCTCTCCTGTTCCCATGATTTTTCTTTCATATTCTTCAAAGTTAATCAATGATGCTATCTCTTTCAACTCAAATTTTTTTTAAAAAAATAGACTTTCCCTTTCACCCAATAAGCATCCAAACACTAAAAGGTATTAGAAAGAAATTTACCAGTGATGGTGGATCTATGTAGAGATCTCGGTTGACATCGGAGGAGGATTTCTCGCGGTGGAGCTTTGGCCGTGGCGGGACTTGGTGGCCAGACCGTTGTTGTTGCGGTCAGTCGGAGAGGAGGTGAGCGGTGGTCCGGCGTGTGCCGATCCGGTGACACGACTACGTCGTTTGTTCGTCTTCGCATCGGCGATGGATCCGAAGTGATTCTTCACCAATTTCATCTTCTACGAGACTTTTGTTGTTCGGTATTTTATATTATGAACATGTATTGATTGTTTGCAGTTTAGATCGGCGATGATGGTGCATCGATGATGTTACCAGATCCGCCTTCTTCCTCCTTCCTGCAAGACGACTTGAATAAAAAATATTAGTAATGATTTATGTTTAGTGTTAGTGTTATAACAGTTGCGCAAGCATGAGATTTTTCCGTGAAATTGTGTACAAATTATATTGAAATTGTGCTGTGAGTTTAATTAAAAAAAAACTTGTTTGGTTAATGTCTTGGATCGGTTTGTATTGATTTTGGTTCGTCGGAGGAGGCGAACGGTCGGACACTTCTCGGATTTTTCCTTCCAATTTTGTTTCTCTGCAAAAAAAATAAAACAAAACGTAAAAGTGAGGATGATTGTTAGTAGAAACTCGGTTTTCGAAAATATCAAAATTGTGAAGCTGTTGTTAATTTGCGGCTTTTATTTTTCTTTTGCGGGGCGCAGAATTTGTTGTTGTGATTGCAAAACGGAACTGAAGGTTATGGGTGATCTCGGTAAGGTTGATAATGATGAATTTGAAAGTGCTGAATGAAGGTTTTGTGTGGTTGTTGATAGTGAGAGTCGTAACAAAATTTGCAGAAAAGGTATTTGGCATGAGAACTCTGTGTGTATCAATTATTTTTTTTACTTTCTTTGTTACATTCACTAACACAAAAATAATGTTAGTGGCTGTATGTGAAGATTAGGACTTGCATGAGAGAAAAAAAAATAGGGTTTCACGTGAGAGACTGAGAGTCCGCCCCCATAAGGGTTAGAATGTTCTCTATTTATATTGAAAAAAATTAGGTTAGTAAGTAAAAAAAACATAAATCAAAAATTAATTAACACAATCAAGATTCTAAATCAAATTTTAATTTGATTTTGATTCTTGATATATTGATTTTGTTTTAAAAATATAAAGTATTCTCCTAAGATGAAAATGTAACCAAATCTTTTGAATATTTTTTATTTTATGATTTTTTTTTTGATATTTTTGTGAATAAAAATGAAAAAAAGTAAAAAAAAGTTATTATAAAAATACGTAATTAATCAAATACGAAAATTAATTAAAAAAAATAATAAAAAATGCAATTTTGTGATTTTTTTTATTTTTTTTATTTTTTAAAATAAAATAAAGTTAGTAACAAATAAAGGGAAAATGTCAGACGTGAGATTTGAAACCGGAATCTTGCACTTGCAAACCTTACTTCCTTACCGCCCGGGCTATGTCAATTATTTGAAATAAAATGACATGAAAATATATGCGGGCAAATTTTGGGGTATGACAGCTGCCCCTGTTCAATCTTCTTACACCTGAAGATGTAGAGTGGTTTGTATGCCAGTCGGTATCTGAAGGTGGAAGATGATTGAACACTAGAATACCAAGAAATTTGCCCTAGCTGAAGTAGGGACTTTTGTCGGGGATGGGCTTGAAGAAGCCATCCGACTTGATATACTTGAGAGTCAGAATGTGTCGTACGTTAGACTGCTTCTGAAGAAAAGACTTAGGTTGAGTCGTACGTTAGACTGGGTCTAGCTTGCATCAGCAGATGTCTGAAAAAAACCGTGTGTTAGGTCGAAGAATAAATCGTGCGTTAGACTATTCTCAATTGCATCCTCAGATGTCTGGAAAACCGTGCGTTAGGTCGAAGAATAAGTCGTGCGTTAGACTATTCTCAATTGCATCCTCAGATGTCTGGAAAACCGTGCGTTAGGTTGATGGATAAGTCGTGCGTTAGACTAATCCCAATTGCATCCTCAGATGTCTGGAAAACCGTGTGTTAGGTCGAAGAATAAATCGTGCGTTAGACTATTCTCAATTGCATCCTCAGATGTCTGGAAAACCGTGCGTTAGGTCGAAGAATAAGTCGTGCGTTAGACTATTCTCAATTGCATCCTCAGATGTCTGGAAAACCGTGCGTTAGGTTGATGGATAAGTCATGCGTTAGACTAATCCGATTTGCATCCGTAGATGTCTGGAATGCCGTGCGTTCGGCTGAATTTTTTTTGTATTGAGGAATATTTGTTGGAGATGGGCTTGAAGATGCCATCCAGGTGTCGAGACTGAAGTGTTTGAGAAGTAGTTGTTTGAATGTTGATCATATAGTAGATGAATTAGATTTATGGAGAGTTGGTCGTGTCAGCACCGTTCGTAGTAACTGAATTAGACTTAGGAAATAATTGATCGTGTCCACATCGTTTGTGATGATAGAATTAGATCTTTGAAGGTTGATCGTGTCAGCACCGTTCGTAGTAACTGAATTAGATCTTGGAGAGATAATCGTGTCTACATCGTTCGTGATGATAGAATTAGATTCTCTTGTCGTGTCAGCACTGTTCGTAGTAACTGAATTAGACTGGGAAGGTCAGTGATCGTGTCTACACCGTTCGTGATGATAGAATTAGATCTCTGAGAGTTGACCGTGTCAGTACCGTTCGTAGTAACCGAATTAGATCTTTTGTCGTGTCAGCACTGTTCGTAGTAGCTGAATTAGACTTTGAAAGTGATCGTGTCATTACCGTTCGTGGTAGATGAATTAGACCTTGGAGCATTGACCGTGTCAGTACCGTTCGTGGTAGCTGAATTAGATCTTGAAAATGATCGTGTCATTACCGTTCGTGGTAGATGAATTAGACCTTGGAAAGTTGGAGTTTTCGTTCGTTTGTCTGTACCTGTATTCTCAAAAAGGTAAGGTTAATCTTTATGCAATGTCATGATGCATGGGTTATGTAATGAATCCCTCAAAATAAATGAGAGCTTTTGCATGTTATGTATGAGTTCATTATAAGGTAATGTATGCAGTATATGAACATGTTTATGACATATGATATGTGAATATGATTTATGTTGTCTTTGATTAAGAAAGTAGATCTTTATGTCCTTGTAATTGTACTGTCTGATCTTGTCTTGAAGATGCTTAGCTGGGAATTTATGATTTCTGCTCGGAGATGATCAGTGACTTGATGTTCCCTGATTGGTGATAAAGATATTGATAAATCGTGTTGGAGGAGAGCGACAGTGTTGAAGATGTAAACTCTGTTGGGCCGCCATGTCTTTATCGGGAGTGTTTGAAGATATCTTCTTAATGATTACTCTGTGGGGATATGATCTTGTGAACCCGGCTTTGTGGGGAGACATGGGTGAAAGTTGCCCCCAGTATTATAGTAACTACTACTTGATTTAGGACACGTCACTTAAAATGTCAAACTGGACTTGTATAGATTTGCCCCCAGTTAGCAGGAACTTTGGAAAGATTCGCCTTGTGAGGCCTTTATAAGATGTGCACTTTAGGAGACATGCCCCTAGTAATCATATGCCCAATATGATGTCCTATGTTGGTTGAGAAGTAGCTTCAGATCTTCTTGGATGCGTGCCCCTGATTATTTTGGCATCCTTGAGAGGTTCTCGGAATCTTGACTTGATTGCCCCAGATTGGTTGAGCAAAGCATGCCATGCCCCTTGTATACGTAGGATACATTGCTTCTCGGCGTAATCTTGTCTGTCGGGATAACTTTCAGTCATTAGTTGTACCCTGTGCAAGTTCCTTCTGATGCTAACATTTGAAATTATGTAGCAGAATATGTTTAATAATGAATTCATGAGATGCAATGCATACGTTTGTCTTGAGTTTTTGAAAAACGTTAAAACAGGAGATGTAAAGGCGTGATATTTGTAAAAACATGATATTTGTAACAATGTGATGTTTGTAAAAACGTGATATCAACTCGGCATTTGTGGTAAACCTTAAGGAGTCAGGATACCTTTATCGTGACAGTATGCTTTCGAACTAACCATGCTTCAGTTAGGACTTTCAAGGGTTGTAACGTGGCTTGGTTCACGGTTTAAGAAACAAAGGATAAAGGCTCAAAATTTGATTGTACCCACCCCTCTTCGTGATGATCTTCAGTCTTAAGCTCAGTTAATTCAACTTACGCATTCAGGTTCCAAGAGACTTTTGGATTTGCACCTTTGATAATGATGATGGTTCACAAGCAGAGAGAACTTTTGAGATGGCAGTCACTTCTTCCTTTGGTAGTCACAACATTGTGTTGTATATTGACTTCTCTTTTTTCATCTTTTTGATATCCCTAACTTTTGCCTGAACTATTTATTTCTGAGATTACAGTCAGCGGGATGCCTTGATTTTGCCTAAGTCGTCTTTTGATTTTTGACTTAGCAGGCTTTTCTTTGTATATATATTTTTCATTTTTTCTTTTGAAGATATTGACTATCTTGTTTGATGATTGACGAACCATCATTGTCTTTTGATTGACATCTCCAACACTTCTTTGATGTGTGCGGATGACCGTTTGTGATTGAAACCTTTGTTGAAAGGTGTACTGAATGATTCTCTTAAACTAGAATGCACAGCCAAACTAACTGAGAACTACCCTGCCCCAGGTTATGATCAAGGGTTTTAATTAGTACAAGAAAGAAACTTCTACTTCTTAGGCTCAAAAGGGGTTGACGAGGGATTAACATCCTTATATCTCCACTGTTTAGGAATTGAAACAATGCCTGTACATCGTCAGCATAGTCCGCTCAAAAGCATACTGTATGAGGTTGCGGTATCGTTTTCGTCATCCTCCCTCAAAAGGTATACAGCTTTAGCCAGAGTTGAGTATCATAAAACATATGCAAAGTAAAGACGTAATTTAAAATGAGTGATAACGAAATAATTTATTCAAGACAAATATATGCAATGCGCTGATGATGATTATTAAAACAGATAATGCCTATCATGAGTCAAATGTTTAAACAAACAGGAAAGAACTTGCAAATGAAAGTAGATCTAATGATCCAAAAGTTCATCCGTCGAGACGTCAATCAATCTTGTCATTACTAGGCATAGGAGCGGTGATCACCACAGGGCTTTCAGGAGGGTTGGATTTGATTTCTCCTTCATTGATCAGATCTTGAATCTTATTACTTAATGTCCAGCAATTGTTTGTGTAATGTCCAAGACTGTTGGAATGGTATGCGCACCTCGCATTGGGTTTATAGTCAGGAGAATTCGTTGGCTCGATTGCCCTGAGCGTCTGGATCATATGAGTGAATTGATTGTTGTGACTCAGTTGTCGTGATTCCATTATCGTGACTCAGTTGTCGTGACTTTGTTGTCGTGATTCCATTATCGTGACTCAGTTGTCGTGATTCCAATATCGTGACTCAGTTGTCGTGATTCCATTATCGTGACTCAGTTGTCGTGATTCCATTATCGTGACTCAGTTGTCGTGACTCAGTTGTCGTGACTTCATTGTCGTGGTCTTTTCTGATTTGAGTGTCATGATTAAATCTTTAATGGCATGCTTCAACGGTCTACCATCCTTTACACCATAACCAGGATTGTTCAAATAATAAGCGCATCTCGCATTGTAATTGTACCCCAAGATTAGGAGTACCTTTAATTCTTCTTGCCCCTTGGCTAAGTTAAAGATCACCTCTCGGAATTGGTTATTCTGAGCCTGAAGATTTTTGACTGATTGCTCGAGATCCATTTATGCTGAAATAAACAGCGAGGAGGTGAGAAACCTGTGGTGGGAACCTGAAAACAAAGTTAGAAATATGCGATGTCATGAATGAGAATGCAATGTTTTCAAGGATCTTTAGGAGTTAAGTTAGCAACATTGGAAAGTGATTTGGTCGCATATTTGTTTGAAGAATTCTGACTCTTGTCTTTGAACATCCTTCTTTGAGAATCAAGCTCACCATATCGAGTGGGTCATCGCCTCTGATTCGGGATACTTTTAAATTTTAAGATACATGGCTAGAGGAAAATAAATCCTCTTGCCCCTTGATAGGTGCGATGTCTTTGAATTGGAAGGTACGTGGCCAGAGGAAAATAAATCCTCTTGCCCCTGGATAGGAATTCAGTCCTTGATAAGAGTACTTGAAATTGTGCGTTCTAAATCCCTAAGATCCTTGAAAGGGTTAGTTAATTATGTTATGCTTATGATGTCATGATGTCATGATGTTATGTGAATGCAGTGCATCAGGTAAAGCGTAAGATAATAAGGGTAAACAAGTCTTTTAGTAAAACCTGCAGGGAGACAAAGGTTAGTAGTAAACACAAACAAACCACACAAGTCACACAATTTTGGCTTAAGGCTTGCATGGAGTCTGATCAGGTGTCCTTCCCAAGGATATTTCTATGGATAAGGATATTTCAGCAACGGGTTCTACCAAGTGACTCAGAATTGTCAGCCCCTCTAAAGCACCCTCGAACATGATACATACATACCATGCAATGATACTTTGAGAAAGAACCTATCTGAGTTGTAGTATCGGGTAGCGACTATGCTCTTAACATACATCAAGAGTAGTCCCCCCACTACGTTCCTAAAAGTCAGGATGGGTTAAAGGTTACTAACGGTCCTTGAGCTCCGACTCACCCACAGGTATCCACACGAACCTCCCTCATACAAGAGAAGCATGTAAACACCTATAGAGGCCTAACTCAAGCGTGAACTCTCATATTGACCAATCCCAAGCATACACAAGGGAGGTCGCCATGACTATGCCACTCTTATCTTAAGGTGCACTCGAATCCGGGTATAGGATTCATCTTCCATTCAATACCCAAAACAACCTTGAAAAGTAAAGCAAGCAAAGCAAACATTAAGTGATCCTAAACTTTAAGGTAACCCCTCTTTTAATCGAAAGCATCCCCAGCAGAGTCGCCAGTTCTGTAATACGGTCAACTGACTTTTATATATTGAAATGTCGCGGTTAAGCATGAGTCGCCACCGACTTTTATTTTATCCAATTTTAGGAAAGGCTAAAAGAACAGGAAAATACCTTTTGAAAAGATTTTGAGTTCGGGGGGTAAGTTATGCAAAGGGAAGGTGTTAGGCACCCTTTGCATCCATGGTTATCCATGGGCTCTTAATTGCTTAGCTCACTTTTGTTTGTTTGAATTGTTTGAAAAGCAGTGTGCAAATAGTAAAAATATTTTGTTAAGGACTTTAGCTTGGAAATAAGCGTAGCCTTGTTTGAAATTGTTTTGAAATAGGAGGTGTGAAAAGTAAAAACTTTGAAAGAACTTTAGCTTGTAAATAAGCGTAGTCTTTTGAAAAGTATTTGAAAATTAATGGAAAAATAGCTCGAATTTGAATTTTGAATTTTGATGGAGCAAGCAATTACTAGCAACTTACCCTAAGTTTAAAAAAAATGTTCTTTTAGCTTTTCGAGGCGAAAGGATCTATCCATGCCATAAGAGGGCAGGAAGCCTTTCAATTGGATTTGAAGGGTCATCGAATTATCGTTCGCCATAAGACTATCCCTACCATAAAGAGGGCAGGTAGTCTAAGGGAAGGATATAATAGTCATTAATCTTTTTAGGCATCATGCGAGGATACCTTAGCAATTGGGACAATCATCTTTATTTTTCCGAGGCAGCATCGAGGGACAATATTGATGATGATAATGAACTTAGGGCAACGTTTGTTTTGCTTTAGGTATCCTCGGAATCGTGGGACTTTGACTATTCAGTACACTTAAAGGCAACAAGGCAACAGGCAACAAAGGCAATCAGAGGGATTACCCTAAAGGTGTGTGGGTGCAACAATCACGTGGTTATGTTCAGATAATATTTATCTTGTAGTTAGGTGATCTAGGTTCAGTTCATGGTTTGCACTCCCTAAATTACTAACCACGCAGTAAAAAATAATATCACAATTTAAGTGCCCTCAAGGCCAATCAATACAACCAGTAAACAGTTACATAATAATAGGGGAAGGGGACAATGAAACCAGCGGATCCCTTAAAAGGGTTTGACATAAGTAATAATAAAAATAGAGTTTAGGGTTACCAGTAGCCTTGGCAGTTTGACAAACCTTAGCTTTGATTTGATCTGATATGATTGATAGGGCACTTTAAGATTAACCCTGAAAAAGTGGGCAAAAAAAAAAAAAAAAAAAAAAAAAGGAAAATACGAAGAGATGAGTGCATTATCGATTCGGGAACAGGTATGATTAACCTTAATCAAGAATATAAGGATAAAAGAAAAAAAGATGAAAAATATGAAAGAAACTTAGCTTCGATTGATGAAGGTTGATGGGGCAGAGATTTGCCTTGAAGCATGAAGCATTGACTCTGACCATCAGAGAATTGACAACAGAAAAAGAAAGCAGTGAGTGTATGAAAGTTCATAGGCATTCAAGAATAAACTCTAATTTAATAAAAAGGAAGCAAAATAAATATTTAAATAAATATATAATCAGTACTTAGCTTCGTAATGGGCGTGGCACGTAGTCAGAGGAAACTTGATGCTTTAGCTCCAGCGGAGGAGATTGAGGATGAGTTTGCGAATATCCGGGAGAATAAATAAACAGCTCGAATGTACCTCGCAATAAACAAGAAAAAAAAATGACGGTAGAATATGTAGAATGATGTATGAACAATGGAAGAAATATGAACAATCATTGATTAAAAGGAAAAAACTAAAATAACCATATAAGTTTTTAAAAAAAGAGAAACTAAAATTAAACAAATAAAATAACATATTTAACATAATACAATATTTTGTGTTTGTGTTTTTATATTATTAAATAGAAATAATCAAACAAGAAATTTTAGGGATTTTGTTAGAAATATATTTCATGAACAATTAAAACAAGGAAAAAATAAATATATAAAGAAAAAGAATTGAAGTTAATCAAAATAAAATGGGAACTAAACAAAAACTGGGAATTAACCCCTTTTCACGTTGGAAAGAGAGGTAGTTTCCTCTCCTTGACTTTTTCATAACACTTGATATCCAATTAACCTACGACACATGGCATTTAGTTTAGAATAAATTAAAACAAAAATTTGCTAAACAAAAGGGGAAAAACTGGAACAACAACATATCTCTTTCTTCTCCACGAAAGAACTTTCTCTCCTGTTCCCATGATTTTTCTTTCATATTCTTCAAAGTTAATCAATGATGCTATCTCTTTCAACTCAAATTTTTTTTAAAAAAATAGACTTTCCCTTTCACCCAATAAGCATCCAAACACTAAAAGGTATTAGAAAGAAATTTACCAGTGATGGTGGATCTATGTAGAGATCTCGGTTGACATCGGAGGAGGATTTCTCGCGGTGGAGCTTTGGCCGTGGCGGGACTTGGTGGCCAGACCGTTGTTGTTGCGGTCAGTCGGAGAGGAGGTGAGCGGTGGTCCGGCGTGTGCCGATCCGGTGACACGACTACGTCGTTTGTTCGTCTTCGCATCGGCGATGGATCCGAAGTGATTCTTCACCAATTTCATCTTCTACGAGACTTTTGTTGTTCGGTATTTTATATTATGAACATGTATTGATTGTTTGCAGTTTAGATCGGCGATGATGGTGCATCGATGATGTTACCAGATCCGCCTTCTTCCTCCTTCCTGCAAGACGACTTGAATAAAAAATATTAGTAATGATTTATGTTTAGTGTTAGTGTTATAACAGTTGCGCAAGCATGAGATTTTTCCGTGAAATTGTGTACAAATTATATTGAAATTGTGCTGTGAGTTTAATTAAAAAAAAACTTGTTTGGTTAATGTCTTGGATCGGTTTGTATTGATTTTGGTTCGTCGGAGGAGGCGAACGGTCGGACACTTCTCGGATTTTTCCTTCCAATTTTGTTTCTCTGCAAAAAAAATAAAACAAAACGTAAAAGTGAGGATGATTGTTAGTAGAAACTCGGTTTTCGAAAATATCAAAATTGTGAAGCTGTTGTTAATTTGCGGCTTTTATTTTTCTTTTGCGGGGCGCAGAATTTGTTGTTGTGATTGCAAAACGGAACTGAAGGTTATGGGTGATCTCGGTAAGGTTGATAATGATGAATTTGAAAGTGCTGAATGAAGGTTTTGTGTGGTTGTTGATAGTGAGAGTCGTAACAAAATTTGCAGAAAAGGTATTTGGCATGAGAACTCTGTGTGTATCAATTATTTTTTTTACTTTCTTTGTTACATTCACTAACACAAAAATAATGTTAGTGGCTGTATGTGAAGATTAGGACTTGCATGAGAGAAAAAAAAATAGGGTTTCACGTGAGAGACTGAGAGTCCGCCCCCATAAGGGTTAGAATGTTCTCTATTTATATTGAAAAAAATTAGGTTAGTAAGTAAAAAAAACATAAATAAAAAATTAATTAACACAATCAAGATTCTAAATCAAATTTTAATTTGATTTTGATTCTTGATATATTGATTTTGTTTTAAAAATATAAAGTATTCTCCTAAGATGAAAATGTAACCAAATCTTTTGAATATTTTTTATTTTATGATTTTTTTTTTGATATTTTTGTGAATAAAAATGAAAAAAAGTAAAAAAAAGTTATTATAAAAATACGTAATTAATCAAATACGAAAATTAATTAAAAAAAATAATAAAAAATGCAATTTTGTGATTTTTTTTATTTTTTTTATTTTTTAAAATAAAATAAAGTTAGTAACAAATAAAGGGAAAATGTCAGACGTGAGATTTGAAACCGGAATCTTGCACTTGCAAACCTTACTTCCTTACCGCCCGGGCTATGTCAATTATTTGAAATAAAATGACATGAAAATATATGCGGGCAAATTTTGGGGTATGACATCAATTATCTTAGTTTTGATGATAACAATAATATGAATTTTGCTTAAGATAATATGGTACTCTAATCCAATGCAATTTCCTTTTCAGGAAATATATAAAGAGTACGCATAATTCAGCGCTCAGAAGCTTTGTCTCAAGGGTTCAGCATGCAACATCAGAACATGGTCTGGCAAGACATCAGAAGATGGTCGAAGCAGAATCAGAACATGGGTCTATGGAAGCATCAGAAGAACAAGAGAACAGAAGCACTGAAGTTCTGATGGTATCACGCTCAGAAGCACTTCAAGGTCAGAAGATCAGAAGATGCTTTGCACCAAGCTGTTTGACTCTGATGATATTCAAACGTTGTATTCACAAACATCAGATCAGAAGAAAGTACAAGTGGCAAGCTACGCTGACTGACAAAAGGAACGTTAAAAGCTACTAAAGGCTATGTCAGTAGACACAGCGTGAACAAGGCTCGAGGTAGTTGACAAAAGCGTATAAACATTAAATGCGATGCTGTACGGAACACGCAAAGCATTAAATGCGTTCAACGGTCATCTTCTCCAACGCCTATAAATATGAAGTTCTGATGAGAAGCAAGGTTAACGATTCTACACCAAAAACGCTCACATTAACTTGCTGAAACTCTGTTCAAATCAAAACTCAGAATCTTCATCTTCATCAAAGCTCACTACATTGCTGTTGTAATATTTTAGTGAGATTAAGCTTAAACGTTAAGAGAAATATCACAGTTTGTGATTATAGCTTTTTAGAAGCAATTGTAACTCTTAGAATTGATTACATTAAGTTGTAAGGAACTAGAGTGATCGTGTGGATCAGAATACTCTAGGAAGTCTTAGAGGTTATCTAAGCAGATTGTAACTAGAGTGATCGTGTGGATCTGTATACTCTAGAAAAGTCTTAGAGTGTGTCTAAGCAGTTGTTCCTGGAGTGATCAGTGTGTGATCAGTAGACTCTGGAAGACTTAGTTGCTGACTAAGTGGAAAACCATTGTAATCCGTGCGATTAGTGGATTAAATCCTCAGTTGAGGTAAATCATCTCTGCGGGGGTGGACTGGAGTAGTTTAGTTAACAACGAACCAGGATAAAAATAACTGTGCAATTTATTTTTATCTGTCAAGTTTTTAAAGACACACTTATTCAAACCCCCCTTTCTAAGTGTTTTTCTATCCTTCAATTGGCATCAGAGCGCCGGTTCTAAGGTGCAAGCACTTAACCGTGTTTAGAAAAGATTCAGGAAGAGAAAAACGCTTCAGTAAAAGATGGTTGATGAAAGTGAAAAGTCTACACCTACACCTGCATCTACATCTGGCTCTGCTGAGCAATACAACGGTAACAATGGTTATACTAGACCGCCGGTATTTGATGGTGAAAACTTTGAATACTGGAAAGATAAACTGGAAAGTTACTTTCTTGGTCTAGATGGTGATCTATGGGATCTTCTGATGGATGGTTACAAACATCCAGTAAATGCCAGTGGCGTAAAGCTGTCAAGGCAAGAAATGAATGATGATCAGAAGAAGCTCTTCAGGAATCATCATAAATGCAGAACTGTTTTGCTGAATGCTATCTCTCATGCTGAGTATGAGAAGATATCTAACAGGGAAACGGCCTATGACATATATGAGTCCTTGAAAATGACTCATGAAGGAAATGCTCAAGTCAAGGAGACTAAAGCTCTAGCTTTAATCCAGAAGTATGAAGCCTTCAAGATGGAGGATGATGAAGACATTGAAAAGATGTTTTCAAGATTTCAAACTCTTACTGCTGGATTGAGAGTTCTTGACAAGGGATACACCAAGGCTGATCACGTAAAGAAGATCATCAGAAGCTTACCCAGAAGATGGGGTCCCATGGTGACTGCATTCAAGATTGCAAAGAATCTGAATGAAGTTTCTCTGGAAGAGCTTATCAGTGCCTTGAGGAGTCATGAAATAGAGCTGGACGCAAATGAGCCTCAAAAGAAAGGTAAGTCTATTGCATTAAAATCCAATATCAAGAAATGCACTAACGCTTTTCAGGCCAGAGAAGAAGATCCTGAAGAATCAGAATCTGAAGAAGAAGATGAACTGTCCTTGATCTCCAGAAGGCTAAATCAACTCTGGAAGACCAAGCAAAGGAAGTTCAGAGGCTTCAGAAGTTCAAAGAAATTTGAACGTGGAGAATCTTCGGATGACAGAAGATTTGACAAGAAGAAGGTCATGTGCTATGAATGCAATGAGCCTGGACACTTCAGGAATGAATGTCCAAATCTTCAGAAGGAGAATCCCAAGAAGAAGTTTCATAAGAAGAAAGGTCTTATGGCAACCTGGGATGAGTCAGAAGATGATTCAGACTCTGAAGATGAGCAAGCTAACTGTGCGCTGATGGCGACAGAAGATGACGGATCAGAATCTACATCAGAATCAGATTCTGAAGAGGTATTTTCTGAACTTACTAGAGATGAGTTAGTTTCCGGTTTAACTGAACTTCTGGAATTCAAGTCTCAGATTAGTCTCAAATACAAAAAGCTGAAAAAGCTATTTGAATTTGAAACAAAGAAGCTTGAGTTGGAGAATTCTGAATTAAAAGAAAAACTTTTAAAATTATCCAATAATGTTGGATCTCCTTCTGATTCAGAAAAATCCACTCCTAGTCTAAACCATATTCTGAAAGAATATGATTTAAGTTTCAGGAAGTTCTTATCTAGAAGTATTGGCAGAAGTCAGCTAGCTTCTATGATATATGCCGTGTCTGGAAACAAAAGAGTTGGCATTGGTTTTGAGGGTGAAACCCCATACAAACTTGAACCTGTTGATGAAATGAAATTCACATACAAGCCATTGTATGATCAGTTCAAGTACGGCCACTCCCATGATATTAGGCACACTTCACATGCTCAAAGTTTTCACATAACACACACTAAAAAGCATGTGACACAACCTAGGAAATATCATGAAACTCACATTAAGAATTATCATGCTGTTCCTCATATTGCTTACAATGTTAAACCCAAGTTCAATCAGAACTTGAGAAAATCTAACAAGAAAGGACCCAAAAAGATGTGGGTACCTAAGGATAAGATTATTCCTATTGCAGATATCCTTGACTGCAAAAAGGACAAAGCACAACATGTCATGGTACCTGGACTCTGGATGCTCACGACACATGACAGGAAGAAGGTCTATGTTCCAAGACCTGGTGCTTAAGTCTGGAGGAGAAGTCAAGTTTGGAGGAGATCAGAAGGGCAAGATAATTGGCTCTGGAACTATAAAGTCTGGTAACTCTCCTTCCATTTCTAATGTACTTCTTGTAGAAGGATTAACACATAACCTCTTATCTATTAGTCAATTGAGTGACAATGGTTATGATATAATCTTTAATCAAGAGTCTTGCAAGGCTGTAAATCAGAAGGATGGCTCAATCCTATTTACAGGCAAGAGGAAGAACAACATTTATAAGACAGATCTGCAAGATCTTATGAGTCAGAAGGTGACTTGTCTTATGTCTGTTTCTGAAGAGCAGTGGGTCTGGCACAGAAGATTAGGTCATGCTAGTTTGAGAAAGATTTCTCAGATTAACAAACTGGATCTTGTCAGAGGACTCCCTAATCTGAAATTTAAATCAGATGCTCTTTGTGAAGCATGTCAGAAGGGCAAGTTCTCCAAACCTGCATTCAAGTCCAAGAATGTTGTTTCTACCTCAAGGCCATTAGAACTCTTGCACATTGATCTGTTTGGCCCAGTCAAAACAGCATCTGTCAGAGGGAAGAAATATGGATTAGTCATCGTAGATGATTATAGCCGCTGGACATGGGTAAAATTCTTGAAACACAAGGATGAGTCTCATTCAGTGTTCTTTGATTTCTGCATTCAGATTCAATCTGAAAAAGAGTGTAAAATCATAAAGGTCAGAAGTGATCATGGTGGTGAATTCGAGAACAGATTCTTTGAAGAATTCTTCAAAGAAAATGGTATTGCCCATGATTTCTCTTGTCCTAGAACTCCACAGCAAAATGGAGTTGTAGAACGAAAGAATAGGACTCTGCAAGAAATGGCCAGAACCATGATCAATGAAACCAATATGGCTAAGCATTTCTGGGCAGAAGCAATAAACACTGCATGTTATATTCAGAATAGAATCTCTATCAGACCTATTCTAAATAAGACTCCTTATGAATTGTGGAAGAATAGAAAGCCTAACATTTCTTATTTCCATCCTTTTGGATGTGTATGCTTTATTCTGAACACTAAAGATCATCTTGGTAAGTTTGATTCCAAAGCACAAAAATGTTTTCTTCTTGGATATTCTGAACGCTCAAAAGGCTACAGAGTATACAATACTGAAACATTGATTGTAGAAGAATCAATCAATATCAGGTTTGATGATAAGCTTGGTTCTGAAAAACCAAAGCAGTTTGATAATTTTGCAGATTGTGATATTGACATATCAGAAGTTGTTGAGCCAAGAAGCAACGCATCAGAAGCAGAGCTTCTCAGAAGCAAAGAATCGGAAGATCAAGTATCAGCTTCTCTGGAGAATCTAAGCATTTCTGAAGAACCACCTGTCAGAAGATCATCCAGACTCATCTCTGATCATTCAGAAGATGTCATTCTTGGAAAGAAGGATGATCCTATCAGAACAAGAGCATTCCTTAAGAACAATGCAGACTGTCAATTAGGTCTTGTGTCTTTGATCGAGCCAACTTCTGTTGATCATGCTCTAGAAGATCCAGACTGGATAATTGCTATGCAAGAAGAACTGAATCAGTTTACAAGGAATGATGTTTGGGATCTTGTTCCTAGACCAGATGGATTCAATATAATCGGTACTAAGTGGGTCTTCAGAAACAAGCTCAGTGAGAAGGGTGAAGTGGTAAGAAACAAAGCCAGACTGGTGGCTCAGGGTTATAGTCAGCAAGAAGGGATTGACTATACAGAAACCTTTGCACCAGTGGCCAGGTTAGAATCTATTCGTCTATTAATTTCATTTGCCACTCAACATAACATCACTCTCTATCAGATGGATGTTAAGAGTGCCTTCTTAAATGGTTATATAGATGAAGAAGTTTATGTCCATCAACCTCCTGGTTTTGAAGACTCTATGTCTCCTAATCATGTTTTTAAACTAAAGAAATCATTGTATGGATTGAAACAGGCTCCCAGAGCTTGGTATGAACGTTTAAGTTCTTTCCTTCTGGATAATGGTTTCACTAGAGGAAAAGTGGACACTACTCTCTTTTGTAAAACCTTTAAAAGGGATATTTTAATTTGTCAAATATATGTAGATGATATTATTTTTGGAATATCTAATGCTACACTTGGAAAGGAGTTTGCTGAGTCTATGCAGGCTGAGTTTGAAATGAGCATGATGGGAGAACTCAAGTATTTCCTTGGAATACAAATAAATCAAACATCAGAAGGAACGTATGTTCATCAAACCAAGTATGTGAAGGAACTTCTGAAGAAGTTTAATCTTCTAGACTGCAAAGAAGCTAAAACTCCTATGCATCCAACATGCATCCTAGGTAAGGATGAGGTAAGTAAGAAGGTTGATCAGAAGTTATACAGAGGTATGATTGGATCTCTTCTATATTTGACTGCTTCTAGACCTGACATTCTATTCAGTGTTTGTTTGTGTGCTAGATTCCAATCAGATCCTAGAGAATCTCATTTAACTGCTGTTAAGAGAATTCTAAGGTATCTGAAAGGTACTACTAATGTTGGCTTAGTTTACAGAAAATCTAAAGAATACAACTTAGTAGGATTCTGCGATGCTGACTATGCTGGAGACAGAATTGAAAGAAAGAGTACTTCAGGAAGTTGCCAATTTCTTGGAAGTCATTTGATCTCTTGGTATAGCAAGAAGCAAGCAACTATAGCTCTATCAACAACAGAAGCAGAATATGTCGCTGCTGCTGGTTGTAGTACATAGATGCTCTGGATGAAGAGTCAGTTAGAAGATTATCAGATATTTGAGGGTAACATTCCTATATTCTGTGATAATACTTCTGCTATATGTTTATCTAAGAATCCTATCCTTCATTCAAAACCCCTGGCTGAAGATAGGTTTAAGTTCATTCTGAAGAACATCAGTATGGATTTATGCCCAGAATGAGAAGATGAGAAGTTCTTACGTATGAGTATCTTCTGAAATGAATGTGGATTTCTTTCTAAATCAGAAGTTCTGATTGAAATCTTTTAGAAATTATGATTCGGTTATTACTAACGTTTCATTGTCTAAGTTGATTCAGAACCTCTTTTAAAGCAAAACAGCTGTAACGTTTTATCTCGGGATGGTAAACCTGTTGTTACTATTCATGGATAAGTGCGCGTGCAGTTGAAGGGACGCCGACCATAGGTAACTGTGCCAATCACGTCGTTTGTCATTATTATCTCTCCTCACGTCACGTAACATTAAATGCTTTTCATCATTTACTTTCTTTCAGTTTTCTTTTTATACTCTTCAAACGCTTTTCCTTCCCTCTTATATTTTCTCTTTTACACTCTATCTGTGTTCTCCTTCTCTATCTCTTTGCATTCCTCTTCAAGTTTTTCTCTCTCTCTTCCGTTTTCGTCTCTTGCTCAAACAAGTTTTTCTTTCTTTTAAAAAAAAAAACTAGCGTTCATCCTAAGCCTGTTGAAGATCTATGACTCAAAGGCGACAGATTGCTGCATATCTCGGGATGGCTCTCCTAATACCTCTCAAGTCAGACCTCTTCTTTGATGTTGTTATCAACTTTCACCCAAAGACAGAAGACTTTCTTGAGTTATGGGAGGAGGTTAAGAATGATATTCTTAACTTCTATGTTGAGGGAAAGCCCCGTTTGCAACATTAGCTCTCTGTCTGTGAACTGTCCCTCTCTTCCTCTTTGGTCACTTGGATCTCTTCTACAGTGGAGGTTCCAATCTGGAAGACAAGAGTCCACAGGGATTCTTGATGGGTTGACACAGAGTGTGTCTTGCTAGGGTGCTGTTTTTAATTTTTGTAGTCATTTCCTCTTGGGATGACTTTTTATGTATTTGCTAGGAATGTTTCTCATCTTGTTAAACATAGGAACCTTTTGTAATATATTTTGATTATCAATGAAAAGTTTCTTTGTTTTTACATTCCAGTGTTTTTATTTGTCGTTTTACATCTGAATCTTTTGATATATTCTTTTTGATGTTATGACAAAAAGGGGGAGAAGATAAATGATAAATGATTTGATTAATCTATCAGTTGCTGGGTAAAGCTCCCACACATTTACTAACAAGAACTGCAAGTTCTATATGGTTTAAGTGTTTTGCAGGTATAAAGAAGTGAAGAGAATCTTCAAAGCAAACACAAGAAGCATAACCATAAGAAGTGTTATTCTGTAAAAAGAATAAGCTCATGGAAACTGAAGCAAGCTGAGTGCTATCAAGCTTCAGAAATCAGAAGCACCAATAATAGAATTTGATCCATATTTGTTTATTTGATCTGACAAAATTCTATTTGCTCTGATACATTATTTTAGCCTATATGGCTCTGATACATATAATGTGTTCTAATATACATTTTATGTTCTGACTCGTTCATGCTGACTTTTGTCGTTTAGTTTTTGTTCTGTAACATTTCAGGATGTAGAGATGCTCTGATGATGCTCTGGTACATTCAACAATGTTCTGATACAAATCTAGCATGAAGTGATGTTGGTAGAAATTCAAAGCTCTGAAGCTATCCGAGGGAAGCAGAAATCAGAAGCTGTGAATGTTCCAAAGATCCAGAAAACTCAAGTTCTGAAGCTGTCCTAAATGGAAGCAGAAATCAGAAGCTGTGAATGTTCAGAAGATCAAAGAAATTCAAGTTCTGAAGCTGTCCTAGATGGAAGCAGAAGTCAGAAGCTGTGAATGTTCAGAAGATCAAAGAAATTCAAGTTCTGAAGCTGTCCTAGATGGAAGCAGAAGTCAGAAGCTGTGAGTGTTCTAGGGATCTAAAGAAATTCTAGTTCTGAAGCTGTCCAATGGAAGCAGAAGTCAGAAGCTATGAATTCTCTGAAGACAGAAGCTTATATGATCGTCTCTACCGAAATAATCAGGGAAGTCTTTTATTAAAGTTCTTCGAGTATTTATTTCAGGGGGAGATTATTTATCTCAGGGGGAGATTGTTAATCTCAGGGGGAGACATATTCATATGCTTATGCTATAGCTGTGTAATTTGTCTTTTGCCATCTGTTCTTTCTGATCGCAAATTCATATCATTTATATATGTTTTTGTCATCATCAAAAAGGGGGAGATTGTTAGAACAAGATTTGTTCTGATCAATTATCTTAGTTTTGATGATAACAATAATATGAATTTTGCTTAAGATAATATGGTACTCTAATCCAATGCAATTTCCTTTTCAGGAAATATATAAAGAGTACGCATAATTCAGCGCTCAGAAGCTTTGTCTCAAGGGTTCAGCATGCAACATCAGAACATGGTCTGGCAAGACATCAGAAGATGGTCGAAGCAGAATCAGAACATGGGTCTATGGAAGCATCAGAAGAACAAGAGAACAGAAGCACTGAAGTTCTGATGGTATCACGCTCAGAAGCACTTCAAGGTCAGAAGATCAGAAGATGCTTTGCACCAAGCTGTTTGACTCTGATGATATTCAAACGTTGTATTCACAAACATCAGATCAGAAGAAAGTACAAGTGGCAAGCTACGCTGACTGACAAAAGGAACGTTAAAAGCTACTAAAGGCTACGTCAGTAGACACAGCGTGAACAAGGCTCGAGGTAGTTGACAAAAGCGTATAAACATTAAATGCGATGCTGTACGGAACACGCAAAGCATTAAATGCGTTCAACGGTCATCTTCTCCAACGCCTATAAATATGAAGTTCTGATGAGAAGCAAGGTTAACGATTCTACACCAAAAACGCTCACATTAACTTGCTGAAACTCTGTTCAAATCAAAACTCAGAATCTTCATCTTCATCAAAGCTCACTACATTGCTGTTGTAATATTTTAGTGAGATTAAGCTTAAACGTTAAGAGAAATATCACAGTTTGTGATTATAGCTTTTTAGAAGCAATTGTAACTCTTAGAATTGATTACATTAAGTTGTAAGGAACTAGAGTGATCGTGTGGATCAGAATACTCTAGGAAGTCTTAGAGGTTATCTAAGCAGATTGTAACTAGAGTGATCGTGTGGATCTGTATACTCTAGAAAAGTCTTAGAGTGTGTCTAAGCAGTTGTTCCTGGAGTGATCAGTGTGTGATCAGTAGACTCTGGAAGACTTAGTTGCTGACTAAGTGGAAAACCATTGTAATCCGTGCGATTAGTGGATTAAATCCTCAGTTGAGGTAAATCATCTCTGCGGGGGTGGACTGGAGTAGTTTAGTTAACAACGAACCAGGATAAAAATAACTGTGCAATTTATTTTTATCTGTCAAGTTTTTAAAGACACACTTATTCAAACCCCCCCTTTCTAAGTGTTTTTCTATCCTTCATTTCTGACATGCTTCGCAAAGAGCATCTGATTTATATTTCAAATTTGGGAGCCCTCTGACCAGATTTAGTTTGTTAATCTGAGAAATCTTTCTCAAACTAGCATGGCTTAATCTTCTGTGCCAGACCCATTGCTCTTCGCTAACAGACATAAGACAAGTCACCTTCTTCTTCTTAAGATCAGAAAGATCAATCTTATAAATGTTGTTCTTTCTCTTGCCTGTAAATGGGATTGAGCCATCCTTCTGACTTACAGCCTTGCAAGACTTTTAATTGAAGATTATGTCATAACCATTGTCACTTAATTGACTTATGGACAATAAGTTATGCGCTAATCCTTCTACAAGAAGTACATTAGATATGGAAGGAGAGTTACCAGTACTTATGGTTCTAGAGCCAATAATCTTGCCCTTCTGATCTCCTCCAAACTTTACTTCTCCAGCGTACTTAAGCACCAGGTCTTGGAACATAGACCTTCTTCCCGTCATGTGTTGCGAGCACCCAGAGTCCAGGTACCATGACATGCTTTGCTTTGTCTTCTTTGCTGCCAAGGATATCTGCAACAAAAATTATCTTCTACTTAGGTACCCACAACTTCTTGGGTCCTTTCTTGTTAGTTTTCCTCAAGTTCTGATTGAACTTGGGTTTAGCATAATAAACAACAGGAGGTACAACATGATATTCCTTAGGTTTAGCAGCATGATGTTTTCTAGGTTGTGTCACATGCTTATTAGTGTGTGTAACTTGAAAGCTTTTGGCATGTGAAGTGAGCCTAATATCATGTGAGTGGCCATACTTGAACTGATCATACAATGGCTTGTATGTGATTTTCATATCATCAACAGGTTCAAGTTTGTGTGGGGTATCAACCTCATAGCCAATGCCAACTCTCTTGTTTCCAGAAACACCATATATCATAGAAGCAAGATGACTTCTGTCAATACTTCTAGATAAGAACTTTCTAAAGCTCAAGTCATATTCTTTCAGAATATGGTTCAGACTAGGAATGGACTTTTCTGAGTCAGAAGGAGATCCAATATCTTTGGATAATTTTAAATCTTTTTCCTTCAGTTCAGAATTTTCCACTTCCAGCTTCTTAGTTTTAGAATCAAATAGCTTTTTCAGCTTTTTGTATTTGATACTAAGATGAGCCTTGAGTTTCAGAAGTTCTGTTAAATTGGAAACTAACTCTTCTCTAGATAGTTCAGAAAATACCTCTTCAGAATCTGATTCTGATGTAGATTCTGATCCATCATCAACTGTGGCCATTAGTGTAATGTTTGCCTGCTCGCCTTCAGACTCTGATTCTGATGAATCTGAATCATCCCATGTTGCCATAAGATCTTTCTTCTTATGAAACTTCTTCTTGGGCTTCTCCTTCTGAAGTTTTGGACACTCATTCTTGTAGTGACCAGGCTCATTGCATTCATAGCATGCGACCTTCTTCTTGTCAGATCTTCTGCTTCCAGAAGATTCTCCTTTTTTAAACTTCTTAGAACTTTTGAAGTTCTTGAACTTCCTATGCTTGCTCTTCCAGAGTTGGTTTACCCTTCTGGAGATCATGGACAGTTCATCTTCTTCTTCTGATTCTGATTCTTCAGAATCTTCTTCTTCAGCCTGAAAAGCGTTATTGCATTTTTTATAATTAGATTTTAATGCAGCATGAGAGATAACATTCAGCAAAACAGTCCTACACTTGTGATGATTTTTGAATTCTTTCTTTTGATCATCACTCATTTCTTGTCTTGTCAGCTTTACTCCTCTAGCTTTGACTGGATGTTTGTAACCATCCACCAGAAGATCCCATAAGTCACCATCTAAACCAAGAAAGTAACTTTCAAGTTTATCTTTCCAATATTCAAAGTTTTTCACCATCGAATATTGGTGGTCTAGTGTAACCATTATTACCATTTCCATTGTGTTGCTCAACAGATCAGATGTAGATGTAGGTGGTGGAGTTTCAACTATCTTGACTTAGCATTTTTCTCTTCCTGAATCTTTTCTAAACACGGTTAAGTGCTTGCACCTTAGAACCGGCGCTCTGATGCCAATTGAAGGATAAAAAACACTTAGAAAGGGGGGGGGGGTTTGAATAAGTGTGACTTTAAAAACTCTTAAGATAAAAACAATTGCACAATGATTTTTATCCTGGTTCGTTGTTAACGAAACTACTCCAGTCCACCTCCTTAGAGTGATTTACCTTAACTGAGGATTTAATCCACTAATCAGACTTGATTACAATGGTTTTCCACTTAGATACCTTCTAAGTCTTCTAGAGTATTCTGATCACACCTTGATCACTCTAGGAACACAATGCTTAGATACCTTCTAAGACTTCTATAGAATCCGATCACAACTTCATCTCCTCTAGTTCCTTACAAATGAATGTAAACAAATTCTTACAAGAGTTACAATGCTTCTAAATAAGCTATTATCACAACTGTGATTTTTCTCTTAAGTTTAAGCTTAATCTCACTAAGATATTACAACATTAATGAAGTGAGGTTGAAGATGAAGTTTTGAGAGCTTTTCACTTTGACAGCGTTTCTGTATGTTTGTATAGAGTGTTGTATGTAGCTTCTCATCAGAACTTCTATTTATAGGCGTTTTGAGAAGATGACCGTTGGGAGCATTTAATGCGTTGCGTGATCCGTACAACATTGCATTTAATGTTTCACTCTTTTGTCAACTACCTCCAGCCTTGCTTTTACTGCTTTAACTGACTTTGCCTTTAATAGCTTCCAACGTTCCTTTTGTCAGTCAGCGTAGCCTGCCATCTTGTACTTGCTTCTGATCTGATCTTTGTAGATACAATGTTTGAATATATCAGAGTCAAACAGCTTGGTGCAGAGCATCTTCTTGTCTTCTGACCTTGAAGTGCTTCTTAGCGTGATACCATAAGAACTTCAGTGCTTCTGCTTCTGATCTCAAGTTCTTCTGATGCTTCAATAGACCATGTTCTGATTCTGCTTGACCATCTTCTGATGTCTTGCGAGAGCATGTTCTGATGTTGCATGCTGAACCTTCTGAGTCAGTGCTTCTTGCGCTGATTTTGTGCATACTCTTTATATATTTCCTGAAATGTGAAAGTGCATAGGATTAGAGTACCACATTGTCTTAAGCAAAATTCATATACATTGTTATCATCAAAACTAAGAATATTGATCGGAACAATTCTTGTTCTAACATCGAAGACCTATTTCCGGCTTGATACTTCTGCTTGGTTGCCCATTCAATTGAATTTGGTAGGAAAGCGTCGAAATAAATCTACTGATGAGAGAGACCATAGAGCTAGGAAACCCCATAGATGAGAGAACACCCGCAACGAAATCCCATTCAATTCTATCGTAAGCTTTTGACATATCTTGTTTTAACGTCATAACGCCTTTTTTTCCCTTTCTTCTTCTTTTTCATCCAATGGAAACATTCCATTGCGATTAGGGAATTTTCCAAAATAAGACGCCCTTGGACAAAGGCACTCGGCTCCTCATCAATGATCTTAGGAAGAATCTTCTTGATGCGGTTAGCAATATCCTTAGTAACCACCTTCATAACAACATTACATAGGCTGATAGGTCTGAAGTCTTTAGGTGAGCTTGGGCTTTTACACTTAGGGATAAGGGCCACAAAAGTATTATTCAGCTCCGTAGGGTCTCACTCATTGTTAAGGATATCCAAGGCCAACGAGCACACATCAGAGCCAACAACATTCCAGAACTTTTTGAAGAACAACGCAGGAAGCCCATCTGGGCCCGGAGCTTTCAGCGGGTGCAATTGAAATAAAGCTTCCTTAACATCCAAGTCAGAGAAGTTTGTAGCACTCCAATTAGCATCCTCCTAGATTAATTTTCCTTGAACCACTAAACACACAACAGACATATTACTAGGAGATGAAGAAGTAAACAAATCTAAAAAGTAGTTCACCAGGATTCTCTCGCAGTGTATTTCCCCACGCCACCAACACCCATTTTCATCCTTTAATTTCTTTATGATATTGGTTCTTCTTCTTTGACTAGCTGTTATACCCAAAAATTTGCCCGCATCTTTTTCAAGAAGAAGGCAACAGACTTCTGTCTAAAAATTGGGAGTTTCATATAATCTTGGATTTTATTCCATAAATATCCTGATTTTATGAATACTCAGATTTTAGAATTTTTCTTATACGGTATTTTGGTTCGCTGTTGAATTTATTCTTACACAAACGCCAAGTACTATTTACTACTTCACACACGCTGTTTATTTGAGATTTATTTGCAGATAAATAGTACTGACGCAATTGGTACATAATTAAATTTTTGCAGGCGCAAAGTCCAGGGATTAAGACTGTACTGGTAACGAGTAAATTATTATTAGTTTTTCTTTCCCACTAATTTTTGTACTATATTCTATTATTTTCAAAATCTTTTCCTTTCTTTTCAAATCTCTTTCTTTCAAAATCAAATCCTAACTTTATTCTACACATCTCTCATTTTCAAACCCTACCATACACTTTCTTTCAAATCCCACTCCCACTCAAATTTTCCTTTTTTTGTACGGAATCACTTCATTCCCCAACGTCTCTATCCTTCTTTTCACTCTATAAATACCTCTCATTTTTTCCATAAATTCTCACATCAAATTTCAACTCATCTCTCAAATTTCTATTTCATATTTATTTTCTCTTCTTCCCCAGCAAAAATGGCGAAGTGGATGGATACGTGTTTTCTTATGGTCATCACCGTCGTGGTGGTGATCATGTCCTTTTTCTGTCTGCATAGTCCTGAAAAATGCGGACCTGGGTTGTTTACACTCCCGATCATCTATATGTTGTTATTTATAGCATGGGTTTTTAATCGTCATTTTTAAAGTTTGTCGTATCTTTCATTTTTAAATAATGTACCGTTTATTTGTCGTACTGTTCATTGTATTATGTAATATTTGTACTGTCAGTATTAAATGTCGTACTATCTGTCGTACTATAGTTTAATTATCCAGATAATATTTTGTGTGTTTTCTGCCAGTTAAATATTTATTTTTCTGTGCATTAAATATTTTTCAGGGTTATTATCGGTAATTTCGTTCGCGTACAGTATAGTTTATTTATTTATTATGTTTGTGTTTTTCTAACAACTCATGTAAATAAATTTTCACCATTAACACAACAAAAAACAAAAAGAAAAAATTAACTTTAACTGTTACGTTAATGCCTGAACAGTCAGTTGACAGTCAAACCCGCTGACAGTGCAATTCTCCGTGTTTTGTACCATCAATCAAATCAACCTTTTTCATTTCAAAATTCCAAGATTTTTGTTCTAGAAGTCTTCTGATAATCACATGATCAGCAGAGACTCAGCACTGCACAAAAATCAGGTACGCTTAACTGTCTCCTACACGAACAGTCCCTAACTAGAGTTTTTGTTTTTTTTCAGGAGAACAAGTTTTTTGAGACCTCAAATGGATTTCCTGGACCTCCATATATCTCAAAGTACCACCATACAAATTTTTAAACTTCAATTCGCTCAGACGCACAGTCAGCAGCTCAAACAGTCAACAGACGACCAGTTTGACCGAAAAGTCAACAGACAGTCAAAAATGAATTTTTTTTGTCAACATCCATATTTTGTCAAAAGATTCATCATTTGATCATTGGTTGATCATAATTCATCAAGGAAAGATCAAAAATCAACAAAACCCTAAGTTTCAAAATTAGGGTTTTCTCCTAAAAAGTCAACTAAACTTTGACCGGCCATAACTCTCTCCTCGTTCATTCAAAAAATTCCAACCAAAGCTTGTTTTGAAGGAAATTCAATTATCTTTCAAATGCAATTGATCCCATGGTTATTGGATTCACCATTTGAAAAATATGAGCTCAGACATTATAGGTCATTTTCAAAGTCAACAAAAAATGGTTTTTTGTCAAAGGCCATAACATCAAGATAACTTCTCCAAATGAAAAAATTTTTCCAAAGTAGCTTGTAGAGGACATCTTGAGGTTTCTAAAAAGTACAAGAACTCCTTCATATGATCAAAATTGAGGGATTTATGCCTTGTTGAAGTTGGCTATTTTTTGGGAAAATGCATGAAACCAACATTGATAAAAAATGTTTTTTTCCAAAAGGGGGCCAAGTTTCCATGATCCAAACATGATTCTAACAATGTTAAGGGCCTCCCACGACCAACCTAAGGCCCATAACATTTTTATTTCTTTTTTGGTTTAATTTTATTACATTTAAAGTTAAATTGAAAAAGAAATGGTGCAAGATCATTATCCAAAGCTTTGTCTCTTGTTTGAGTCATCAAGATAGCTTTTTTTGCAACAAAGAGAAGTACAAAGCAGGCCTAGAGCAAGAGAGACCAAGAAGATCAAGCCATGGTCAAAAATTCAAAGATTCTTAATATAAAACAATCAAAAGTTCAACAAAGCAATCAATGCTTCTTAGCTTCAATTTTAAGCACTTCATTGCTTATAAATGAAGTAGAACACTTCAGTAGGAACACACACACAAGTTCAGAACCAATACTATGCTTATACCACTCTTGTAGCAACTTGTAATTTTGAAGAAAATTTGAAATTCGAATTTGAAATTCCAGCTCACTTCAATAAAAACTAAACACTCAAACACGTTCCCTAACCTTCATTGAATATATCCAAATCATTTTCAACAAGCAAAGCACTCAGAATCAAGCTCCATAGCTCACGGTTTGCTCAAACAAAAACTAACCAAAATCTCATTATACATGCATATTTAGCACGATGTAATCATATATTTGAACTTGGTTTGATGTTCTGATCGTTTCTGGACATTTAATTAAGGTTTGGTCAAGTATTCACGAAGCCACCATTTTAGGGTTCCTGATCTCAAAATTAGGGTTTCTCGAATTAGGCAAAATTACAGGTTCAAAGTGGTCTCATTGAATTCGTATGAACTAGACGAATTGAACCATGGTCTCGCGCCAAATTTCTTTCACGTTTTGCTTGTATTCGTTGTTGTACAGGTGTAATATGTTGAAGTTTTTAACAGCACCTGCAAATGAGCGGTGTAAAAGATCCATTCTGATGAGGAAGACGAGACGTGGCGTCCTCTGAGTGGTTGGTTTGCGCGCGCGTGTATTTTGAAGTTCAGACCAATCATGTGCTTCACGTTCCACTATCATATCATGTGCCCTATGTTTGCAGCCATCTGAATTCATTAATTCAAGATCCAATGCTCACGAATGCACATCCATATCATGGACTCCACTGATTATCACACAGGATCACAATTAATATATTTTTCTATTTTATTTAATTTTCTTTCAATAATTATTTAAAAAATAGTTTTAAAAATCAGAAAAATATACAAAAAATATTTTTAGGTTTATAAAATAATCTATTAATTTTTGACAAAAAAATATTTTATTTTTCTTAATAATTAAAATATTTTGTTTAATTAATTAGTACATATTTAAATATTTTCTTTTTAATTATTTTAACCCATCAAAAAAATCAAAAAAATATTTTCTTTTTATTTAAATTAAGTTTATATATTATAGACTAATTTTGTACATATTTAGAATATTTTTCTCTTTAAGTTTTAATTATGTGTGTAATTATTTGTATAATTATATGTTAATTTAATTTAATAATTTTCAAAACAACTTCTAAAAAATCTAAAAAATTAGTTTTATTTTAAAATTAATTACAAAAACAATATGAACATATTTTAGACTTAATTTTTAGGTTTAAATTTTATTTCTACCTTTTTCTCATTTTAATTAAATTAATTATGCATTAATTCTAATTAAAATCAACCATCTAAAAATCCAAAAAAAATACTTCCTTTTATCTTATTGCAATTTAAATTCATAGATGAGTGTATAGGTTGTCAAAATCATGTAAATAGCGTAGTTTACATTTCCCGCACAATCGATGTAATAGCGTAGATTTACTTTCCGCATTTTACATTCCTGCACTTTAATTTTTGTACATATAAAACTGCGTGTATGTCAAAGATAAAACTGAAGCGTTAGGTCACTAACTTCAAAGATAAAAAATATCTGAATCAAAACACAATCACACTTGCACCTCTTAGGGTAATCCCTCTGTTACTCTTTTCAAAAATCAAATTCTACTGTTTCAAATTGCAAATCAAAACTTTTGTTTACATCCGGTCAAAGGAGAATTTTCTAAAAGAAATGGGAAAGGACCTTATAAACTTAGGGTAGATCTACTAATTGCTTGCTCAAATCAAAACAACAAATGTCTCATATATCATTGTTTTTCAAAATAAAACTTTCAAAAAAAGACAATACTTGGTATATATCCAAACAAGGATCATTACGAAGTTAAAGCTCTTTTTTTCAAAACATCTTTCGAAAGATAAAACACTTTGTATACATCCGCACAAGGATCATTACAAAGTCAAATTACAAAATGAATTTTAAGACCACATACAAGCATTTCAAGGCAAGAAAAATGATTCAAATAAAGTGAGCTAAGCAATTAAGAGCCCATGGAAAACCATGGATACAAAGGGGTGCTAATACCTTCCCTTTGTATAACCTACCCCCGAACCCAAAATTTCTTAAAGGTCTTTTTCTGTTTCTTTTATAAACCTTTCCTTAATTGGATAAAATAAAAGTCGGTGGCGACTCTCTGATTTTCAAAAACTCAAAATAAAAGAAGAGTCAGTTCATATCTCTCACGAGATATAAAAAACCGAGGGCGATAGAACTGGCGACTCTGCTGGGGATTTCAAAAACAAACTGTTTTCAAAAGGGGTTACCTTAGAGTTTAGATCATTTCGATGTTTTCAATTGCTTGTCTTGATTGTTCTATTTTTCAAAGGTTTGTTTGGGTATTTGCTTGTGTGAAAGATTCTAACCCGAATCTCGAGATACGTTAAGTATGTGACAATAGACCAAGGAAACTGTACGACATGTACCGATACGGTTGATCTGGTAGTCACCGTTAGTGCGATACTTTGGTCTGTACTGATATCCCTTGAAAACGATCAAGGAGTATGTTAGGCTTCCGAAATGTCATTAAACACTAATTTGCCTTAGAACCTTTAGTTGAACTTGACTTGTGGCCTATTAAGTGACTAGCTTTGAAATTGATCGAAGTTAGTTATCCTCGAGGAATATTTTGATCGACCGTCCGAGTGCCGTATTGAGATGTTGTCTCCAAGGATCATAGAACCCGAATACTATTTTAGGACAGGTTTAAACCAACTCAACTTCAGTGGGGAGGGTATCACCTATGAACCTCATGCAAGCCTTTAAACCTAAGGCTATTGTTTGATTTGTTTGTGTGTTCCACATGTTTGACATCATGACATCATAAGCATCATAAACATATCATTTTCTCACTAATCATTTCAAGGATCGAAGAGTTTACCTTTGTTCTGTTGTTACATGTGAATACAAGATCACACTCACAAAGGTGTTTTTGATCCATGGCAAACTCCTCAAGCAAACAAGCAACAAGACACAAGCAGAAGAACTCAAAGAAGAGCAAGCATTAGTCACTCAAGACAGAGCAGGCCGACCTATCCTGTACCTAGGTCGACTCAATACTAGCAAAACAAGAAAAATTCAGAAAAGCAGCAGCTAGGTCGACCTACTGTCAACCCAGGTCGACCTAAAATGGAGAAAATTTCATACACTTCTGCTAGGTCGACCTACACATCAACTAGGTCGACCTAAACTGAAGAAATGTCCCAAAACGCATGTGAAGAGAATTCTGGTCGACCTACTTCCTTAACAGGTCGACCTAACTAGGAACAAATATCATTCAAAGCAAATGCACCTCTGCTAGGTCGACCTAAGCACTACAAGAGGTCGACCTAATTGATCAAAAATGCCAAAATTTCTGGTTTTCTCTGCTCCAACTGATAAGCTCTCATATATATTGTCCAAGGTTAATTATTGCACTTTCTCAACACCAACAACTGAAAGATACACAAAGGCTTCTCATCTTCGATCATCGACACGACTCCAACACAATTACACACAACCATTCTTGCGTTAAGGGTTAGCATTCGAGATCGATAACGTCCATGGAACGGAATTGAAGATTCCTAGTGGGTGAAGATTTGTGGGGTTTTTGGTGAATAAAATCCGAGGGTTTTGTCCTCTAAGATAGGTGATTCTTGGGGGTTTTTATCAAGAGGTTTTATCAAGGATCCATCTGAGTGTGAAGATTGAAGAACAAGGGTTCAAGGCAATTCAAGACACTGCAGAAAAGGGATCAAGTGAAGCTCTTGGGACACCTTGATCTGGCTCAAGATTAAGGGGGAAGAAGATTCAAAGGATCGACAAATATGGTTTATTGTTTATCGCTTTGCTTTCTTCTTTGTATAAACTGCTTTCAACATTAATGGAAGATTTCCCAATTTCAATTTGGAATTGGGGGCAGACGTAGTCGTAGCGAGGACGATCGACGAACTGCCTGAACAAATATCGTGTTCTTGTCGCTTTTATCTTTTCATTTACGTTCTGTTCATATTTGGTCATAATTGCAAATTGGTTAACGATTCAAGTGTTAAAATTGTGAATTAAGATTCTGCATAAACATCACAATTCACCACATCTTGAATCACCATCAATTTGAACATTATCACCAAGTGTTTGTCTTTTTGCTTATTCCATTATCACTGCATTGCAAACCAAAGTTTGTCAATTTAGAAGTTAATCGATTTTCAGCTGTGAAACGTATTGATTCGATAACATATCACTTCATCGTTAATCTCAATTATCTTGTGGTTTTGTCACATATACAACCCTTGCAATAACGGTCCGGAATAGACGCAAGTCGATTCAGAACCGCTTTCGCTTTAGTTCGAAATAATTCCGAAAAACTCTGTGAGATCTATTCACCCCCCTCTAGATCCTTAGGCCAGCGTCTAAAAAGTGGCATCAAGAGCTGGTTAATTCCGTGCTACGTGAAACACTTATTGGAAAGATGGCTTCCGGACCTAAAGGGGCTCACAATAGAGCTCCAGTTTTCAACGGTGAAAACTATGGCTATTGGAAGGATTGTATGTGTGTCCATATCAATGCCATTGATAGGAACATCTGGACAGCTATTGTTAATGGTCCCTTTCAGATCACCATAACAAATGCAGCTGGTGCAGTTGTTCCAAAACTAAAAAAATACTTGGGATGCTGAAGATGAAAAGAAATATGCATACGATTGGAAAGCGAGAAACATTCTAATCTCAGCTCTAGGAGTTGATGAATACTATCGCGTTTCCCATTGTAGATCCGCTAAAGCTATGTGGGACACATTACAAGTTGCCCACGAGGGAACGGATGATGTCAAACTAGCTAGTATCAATACGTTAACTCAAGAGTTCGAACTCTTCCACATGGAAGATGGTGAATCCATCGAAAACATGCAGAAGAGATTCGTTCACCTGAAAAATCGTTTAAATTCTCTTGATAGACCTGTTTCCAATGCAGTTGCTACTAACAAAATCTTAAGATGTTTGAACAGGGAATAGCAACCCAAGGTTACAGCAATAAAGGAAGCAAATGATCTAAACACCTTAAACATTACCACTCTCTTTGGTAAACTAGAGGAACATGAACAACACCTTAAATGCCTTGACATGCATGAGAAAAGGGCAAAGAAAGAAAAGAACATGGAGAAAGAGGTAGAGAAGAAGTCAATAGCTCTAAAGGCTTCAAGTTCCAAGACCTCAAGACAAGAGCTAGAGGATAGTTGTAACACCCCAATTCTACCCAAAGCATTTAGGCAAGAAAATATCAGAGTATTTAAAATTTCATACAACACAATTAGGATGTTACACTAAGTAACCAAAACATACACCTTGAAAACAAACGGACATCACCGATGCCAAAAGCATTCACACCTGCCAATAACATGATACATAACACACGGAAGATATGAACATATATATATACATATATCTCTCACTCTCAAAGAGGAGTTTTCCAAAATAAAGTGTTTACAATACACATCAACACATTATCACATATACATGTTCAAAGAGTCATATATAAATAAATAACAACAGACTCCCGACTCCCCGGTGTTACGTATCAGAGCAACTGACAAGACCGACTGGAGAACTACCTCTTCCAAAAGACTTCCAAAGCGGCTAATCTGCAGGATGCCACTCAAGCATCAAATCAGCAGAAGGGTGAGAATATAATTCATAATGAAAGCATGACAATTATAGTAATGCCAACAAGTATCATCAAGAATCATACAACAAAGTAACCCACTCATTCAACCACAATCAATATATAAGTAATGTGACACATGAATGATAACATAAATTATAAAGACAGACAATGATGAATGAGACTCGACTATGCATATGCATGTGGTACCAAATCCGGAGTAAAACTCCCCTTGTCATTATGACAAATACACCTTTGCCGAGCATTATGCTGGGACTTCTTTCCCTCAGGAAAATACACCTTTGTCGAGCATCAAGCTACGACTAAACGTCATCGAGCATTTAGCCCCCACTGATGACCTCTTGCCACTCGGGCAAATACACCTTTTTACCGAGCATTAAGCCCCCACTGGTAATAATTGCCAATACAGGCCACCTGCTAATAGCATTCCGCCATTAACGTAATGAAATGTTATGCTGTGCAAATATATGACTCTATTACACGACAACAACATCATCAACAATATAACACGGTCACATACCCACGTTACACCGTTTATATTCTATCCAAAAGGATACATCACCAATTAATAACATCGTTATCAATTACATCACACCATAATTACCACACAGGCATTAATAAGCACACAACACACATTCACCGTTCAAACATACTAGCCACATCGGCATAAATGATCGCATAATTGCATCACATCAAATTAATATTGGCCATTGGCCCACAACTCCATCAATACATCATTCTTATAACAACATTTACTTGCCATAAGGCCACACATCACGTTAATAACAAACAACCAAACATCGTCTCACATCAAGAACGAACATTCATTAATACATAACACATATGAACATGATCTCATGTTATCGACAACTAATCACATACCTCGTACCATTACGATAACATTCACACAACACATCATTATGATTTATCATGCACTAGTTCACAAAACCATTTATGAAAATCAACAAACCACTACCACATCCTACATCATTAACAATTACAACCAAGCCCTATGATTATTTACCAATCATATCGCGTATATAAACAATTATATGTTTTCATCAACAACACTTCATAACCAATTAATAACAATCTAACCAAGCCTATACTATCATATAGAACATCCAACTAGTTTCCTAACACTTCGAACGGCGTACGAAACGGAGCTAAGGATCAAAAGTTACAAGGTTTCAAAGTTTGGATAATTGAATACACTACACAACTCATCACTTGATCCTAATAAAAATAATGGAATACTACATCCTATGAATCATTTAATTAGATAATAATATAGGTTATTGCGTTAGCTTTCCAACGCTTCGAACGGCGACAAAATCGGAGTTACGGTTCAAGAGTTATGAAGTTTCAAAGTTTTGGGAAAACAGAAAAAGCTGTCATCCGCTTCAGCTCCGCTCAGCGGACCTTCGCAGAGAATTTTCTGCAACAGAACCTCCGCTCAGCGGACCTGCGTAAACCCAGAAAAAACCAGAACGCACCAGAACCATTCCAGCCCCCTTATACCCACCAAAACCACTCCAAAACATCATTACAACACCAATACAACACATACAAACCATAGAAACAACCTATTATCCCACTTTTCATGGTTGATTCACCAATCTATCCCAAAACCTAACTTTTCATCCAAACTCAATCAAGCCATAGAAATGGAAAAGAAAGCATGATCAATCACCATAACACAACAAGGATATCATTTAATCATCATACAATCATTCTCAAACAAACTTAAATCAAACAAAGATCACACAAGAAAATTGTGGAAATTGGAACAAGGAGAACAAGAACACAAACAAGAACAAGACTATAAGAATCATACATCCAAGATAAATTAGATTCACCCCCTTACCTTGCTATAACAACGATCGGAACTCAAATCGGTTGAGAATCCTCCATTTTCTCTTGTTTTCCCCTTTGCTCTTCTTCTTCTTCTCTTCTCTTTCTTTCTCTTCTTTTTCTTTCCATTCTCTTTCCTTTCTCACAAATATCTCCTTCTTATAAGGAAAATATCTATCCCGCGGAAATGACCAAAATGCCCCTACGCTCAAATATCGTTCAAACGCCCCAAAACGCGGAATATTACCTTAATAATATTTCTAGTACCAAAAATATGAAAACCTTCAATTAAATATTAGTCCGCCATCCCGAACTAATACCGACTGAAACAACTCCAAAAATGGTACAATTCCAATAAACGTCACAAACGTCCAAATCAAGTATATACTTATTTTCCGGGCGTTACAACTCTCCCCCACTTAGAAGATTTCCGTCCTCGGAAATATCCCAAACACAAACAAACTTGGATACGCTCTTGTATCCGACTAACCAACTATCAAGCCACGAAAGCAACGACACAATCAGCGCCAAACAACGAATCACTCTAGCTAAAAGCAAAACAACCAAAACACAACAACGACAACGAGATGCAATGCCCATACAATGCACTCATTGACTAACACCAAAACACAAGAAATAACCAAGACACAGACAACAACCCGGTCGCATAACATCCAAACAACCATGCCAAGACATAGCAGTCAAACATGTAACCAAAGCATCTGGTGGTCTTATAATTCCTACCACATCCACTGTCCATAATTTGAACTCTAACAATTCATACACATACGAACCGCGTCATTTCACGCTTCCGATGCGCACTCTGATTTCCCACAACAAACAGATTTACCAATTTCATAACCAACTTCCAGCTCTTTTCTAGTATTCACCAGAAACTCATTGTTCTCTCTTAACATACTCAACCTCTTAATCTGCTGTGTCAGCTTGCACACCAGACAAAAGTCTTTGTATTATCCAATCAAAGGCAAAAAGCTAATCCAAACACATCCTTGTTTCACAACACAAGCCCTCATAGATCCTTAAGTGACCAAACCGTCCTCTCAGTCTGACCATCCGTTTGAGGATGATACGCCAAACTCAAACGCAACTTCGTACCCAAAGTACTTTGTGAACCCTATCAAAATTTCAAAAATAAACCTCGGATCTCAATCTGAACAATACATTTCGAAACACCATGCAAACAAACAATCCAACAAACATCTTTATCAACATACCACTCGCCAGTACTTCCATCGGTTAATCCATTCTTATCGAAATAACATGAGCAGATTTCGTCAATATATCCACAATGACCCAAATCGCCTCACAATTACTCAACGTCCTCGGCAAACCAGAAACAAAATCCATAGAAACGCTATTCCACTTCTACTCAGGAATGGATAACAGTTATACGAAACCAGACGACTCCTGACAAGTCAAACACAAATAAACAAATCCCTTCATATCCTTCTTCATTACTTTGCCACTAAAAATGACGTTCTCAATTCTTGATACATCTTAGTAGCATCAGGATGAATACTCAAATCACCACGACGCACCTCATCCCAAGTCCTCTTTTCAAATCCGAACATTAGGAATACAAACTTGATCATGACATCCCATGACATTGCTCTTATCAATCCGAAGATCACCATCTTTATCTTTGACTAATAAATGTCATCTTATCAACCCATTCAAATCCGATTTCTGACCTTTTCTAATCTCATCAAGAATACCATAAGTAAGCTTCCACATATAAAGCTCAACACTTGAAGAAGTCTCTTTACACACCCAACTCAAATCTCACAACTGTTTCAACAATCACAATACTCGAATCATCCACATAGACGTATGCAATGGTTCTCATATTCAACTCGTTCTGATCAAACGAATGCTTCAAAATCTTGTAGTCACTTACACACACAAATCTCGATCCGAATAATTAGTGCCTTCAAATTTCCCAAACAGAAATAACAACTGCCAACTCTAAATCTTGTGACAGATAAATCCTTTCAAAAATCTTAACTCACATAAAAGCATAAACCACCACTTACCCCTTGAACATTCACTTCACTCAACCAAAAACTCACACAAGGAAACTTAGCAAACAACTTCTTCTTCCCAACACGGACAAAACAATTCTCAAGTACTTAGCATGATCATCTTCACACTGATGATACCCATACCTCAAATCAAACTTGCAAAACAAACAAGCTCAAACCAACTTGATCCATCAAAATATCAATCCTCGAAAGTGGATACTTTTCCTTAATTGTCACTTTTCTCCATTGTCTAAAATCGACACAAACCCTCATAGAATCTTCCTTCTTAACCAACAAAACACGTGCACCCTACAGCGACACACTCGAACGAACAAACCTCTTCTCAAGAAAATCCTTAAGTTGACTCCTCAACTCTTTCAACTCAGAAGTTGGCATCCGATACGGAACCCTCGACACAACAATAGTTCTAGGAACTAAATCCATCAAAACAGAACTCCAAGACAGAATTCCTCTTTTCGATGATGAATCAATTAAACCTTCAAGAAACACTTATACAAATGCACAACTATCCGCAATTCCCACAATTGCTATTCCTCAAGAACATCCAAATTCGTCGACAACATAAACAACATCGTACCACCTTGCACCGACTCATTCACTTCCAATATTATCAAACTAGCCAGATAAGCCTATCACATCCAATACGATTCCGTCTACTATCAACAAGAGATTAAGGGTGATCAAGTCCTCAATTTGTCAATAGGTAGCCGACAATCATAATAGAGTATAAACTATCAGTACCAACATTAATAATATTCTTTTCCAACTTTTGCTCATAGCACAGAAGCACTATGATTCCATAATTCACAAACCTCTCAAGATCATCTGAACCAGCTAACACCGACGTCCGGTAGCTACGTACCAAAACACTTCTAACAAATCTTAAGAATAAAATTCCTGAGATCCTACTCATCTCTTCGTACTCCTAATTCTTACTCAAGTTCCAAAACGTTTCCAACAACGACAATAACTCCTACAACCAGGTCTACCACAATAATTTCCTTAATCATTGATCCAACAACGACACCTCACACAAGGCTACTCAAACAACAACTTCATAGTCCATCAGTAGCGTTAGAGCATCACAACTCTCTAAATTCCATTCCCTAGAAATAACCAAAATCTACTCCGAGACACTCCAACTTGATTAAAAACCGAAGTCTTAAGTCCAAGTCGCCTTCACTTCAGAAAACAACAAATTCCAACAACACTAGTACTACTGCCCTCAATAGCATACTAACATCTTGCAACTGAAACATATCCGAGAAGCATATCTTCTCCCCCACTTAGCTTCAAACCACTCCTGCATACAACTGACTAGAGGCACAACAAGTACTGACAGTGCTCCACACACTTATCACATACTGAGGAATTAAACAACATTAGACAACACTGGCCGGACAGACCGACCTGCTCTGATACCACTAATGTAACACCCCAATTCTACCCAAAGCATTTAGGCAAGAAAATATCAGAGTATTTAAAATTTCATACAACACAATTAGGATGTTACACTAAGTAACCAAAACATACACCTTGAAAACAAACGGACATCACCGATGCCAAAAGCATTCACACCTGCCAATAACATGATACATAACACACGGAAGATATGAACATATATATATACATATATCTCTCACTCTCAAAGAGGAGTTTTCCAAAATAAAGTGTTTACAATACACATCAACACATTATCACATATACATGTTCAAAGAGTCATATATAAATAAATAACAACAGACTCCCGACTCCCCGGTGTTACGTATCAGAGCAACTGACAAGACCGACTGGAGAACTACCTCTTCCAAAAGACTTCCAAAGCGGCTAATCTGCAGGATGCCACTCAAGCATCAAATCAGCAGAAGGGTGAGAATATAATTCATAATGAAAGCATGACAATTATAGTAATGCCAACAAGTATCATCAAGAATCATACAACAAAGTAACCCACTCATTCAACCACAATCAATATATAAGTAATGTGACACATGAATGATAACATAAATTATAAAGACAGACAATGATGAATGAGACTCGACTATGCATATGCATGTGGTACCAAATCCGGAGTAAAACTCCCCTTGTCATTATGACAAATACACCTTTGCCGAGCATTATGCTGGGACTTCTTTCCCTCAGGAAAATACACCTTTGTCGAGCATCAAGCTACGACTAAACGTCATCGAGCATTTAGCCCCCACTGATGACCTCTTGCCACTCGGGCAAATACACCTTTTTACCGAGCATTAAGCCCCCACTGGTAATAATTGCCAATACAGGCCACCTGCTAATAGCATTCCGCCATTAACGTAATGAAATGTTATGCTGTGCAAATATATGACTCTATTACACGACAACAACATCATCAACAATATAACACGGTCACATACCCACGTTACACCGTTTATATTCTATCCAAAAGGATACATCACCAATTAATAACATCGTTATCAATTACATCACACCATAATTACCACACAGGCATTAATAAGCACACAACACACATTCACCGTTCAAACATACTAGCCACATCGGCATAAATGATCGCATAATTGCATCACATCAAATTAATATTGGCCATTGGCCCACAACTCCATCAATACATCATTCTTATAACAACATTTACTTGCCATAAGGCCACACATCACGTTAATAACAAACAACCAAACATCGTCTCACATCAAGAACGAACATTCATTAATACATAACACATATGAACATGATCTCATGTTATCGACAACTAATCACATACCTCGTACCATTACGATAAAATTCACACAACACATCATTATGATTTATCATGCACTAGTTCACAAAACCATTTATGAAAATCAACAAACCACTACCACATCCTACATCATTAACAATTACAACCAAGCCCTATGATTATTTACCAATCATATCGCGTATATAAACAATTATATGTTTTCATCAACAACACTTCATAACCAATTAATAACAATCTAACCAAGCCTATACTATCATATAGAACATCCAACTAGCTTCCTAACACTTCGAACGGCGTACGAAACGGAGCTAAGGATCAAAAGTTACAAGGTTTCAAAGTTTGGATAATTGAATACACTACACAACTCATCACTTGATCCTAATTAAAATAATGGAATACTACATCCTATGAATCATTTAATTAGATAATAATATAGGTTATTGCGTTAGCTTTCCAACGCTTCGAACGGCGACAAAATCGGAGTTACGGTTCAAGAGTTATGAAGTTTCAAAGTTTTGGAAAAACAGAAAAAGCTGTCATCCGCTTCAGCTCCGCTCAGCGGACCTTCGCAGAGAATTTTCTGCAACAGAACCTCCGCTCAGCGGACCCACCTCCGCTCAGCGGACCTGCGTAAACCCAAAAAAAACCAGAACGCACCAGAACCATTCCAGCCCCCTTATACCCACCAAAACCACTCCAAAACATCATTACAACACCAATACAACACATACAAACCATAGAAACAACCTATTATCCCACTTTTCATGGTTAATTCACCAATCTATCCCAAAACCTAACTTTTCATCCAAACTCAATCAAGCCATAGAAATGGAAAAGAAAGCATGATCAATCACCATAACACAACAAGGATATCATTTAATCATCATACAATCATTCTCAAACAAACTTAAATCAAACAAAGATCACACAAGAAAATTGTGGAAATTGGAACAAGGAGAACAAGAACACAAACAAGAACAAGACTATAAGAATCATACATCCAAGATAAATTAGATTCACCCCTTACCTTGCTATAGCAACGATCGGAACTCAAATCGGTTGAGAATCCTCCATTTTCTCTTGTTTTCCCCTTTGCTCTTCTTCTTCTTCTCTTCTCTTTCTTTCTCTTCTTTTTCTTTCCATTCTCTTTCCTTTCTCACAAATATCTCCTTCTTATAAGGAAAATATCTATCCCGCGGAAATGACCAAAATGCCCCTACGCTCAAATATCGTTCAAACGCCCCAAAACGCGGAATATTACCTTAATAATATTTCTAGTACCAAAAATATGAAAACCTTCAATTAAATATTAGTCCGCCATCCCGAACTAATACCGACTGAAACAACTCCAAAAATGGTACAATTCCAATAAACGTCACAAACGTCCAAATCAAGTATATACTTATTTTCCGGGCGTTACAATAGTGATACAAGTGATGACGAAGACTCCGATGATGAGGAAATGGGACTGTTTGTGCGAAGATACAACAAATATCTAAAGAAAAATGGAGCAAAACATTCTGACAAAGGATTGATCAACTATAGAAAGCAATCAAACAAGTTCAAACAAGATGACAACAACAAAGGAAAAATCAAAGGCCCTTGCTTTAATTGTGGGAAAGTCGGTCACTACAAACCGGATTGTCCATACCATAAGAAGGAAAAAGAGAAGAACCAAAGCAAAGGTCATAACAAATCTAAAAGAGCCTACATAGCATGGGAAAGTGATTCATCTAGTGAAAGCTCATCAAGCGATGAAGAAGAATCAGCAAACTTATTCCTTATGGCTCATCAACACAAGAAAAAGAAAGCTGTAAGTCATCTTAAACCTGAACTCATAGATAAGGTATCTCATTCTCAACTAAAACTTGCTTTTGAAGAATTACATAGAGATGCAATTGAAGCTTTCAAACTTTTGGCCTCAAATAAGAAAATCTTTTCATATCTTGAATCCAAAGTTGAGAAAACCGAAAAGGATATGGAAGCTTTAAAACAATCTATGATAGACATTCAAAAGGATAAAGTTGAAATAGATCCTACATCATGGTTTGGTTCTGAGACATGTCACATTTGGCAAAAAGAAGTGAGAGATCTAAAAGCCAAATTAGACAAGGCTCTACAACCAAAAGTGACTTTTGCGGTTGATCCAAATAAGTTCAAAAGATCGTATACTCCTTTATATAGTAAATACACTTTTGTACCAAAAGTATCAACTAGAAAAACAGCATATTCTCATCATATTACTTGTCATTATTGTTGCAAAAAGGGTCATACCATTGAAAAATGCAAATTTAGGAGGATTTTAGTTCCTAAAGGAGTATTTCAATGGTTGCCTAAGTGCAACAAATTATGTACTCACTACCAAGGACCCAATGAAAATTGGGGACCTCCCTCTCTAAATTAATTTTGCAGGAAAAGTGTCTTGACATTGCCGAAAGGTTGTGGTTCCTTGATAGCGGATGTTCAAAACACATGACGGGAGACATATCTCTTTTCGTTGAGTTTCACGCAAAGAAAAAGGGGTATGTCACCTATGGAGATAACAATCGAGGAGCCATACTTGGTAAAGGAAGTGTAGGTAACCCTTCTACCACAACTATAACTGATGTACTGCTAGTAGAAGGCCTTAAGCATAATCTTTTAAGTATAAAGTCAATTGTGCGACAAAGATTTTAAAGTAATGTTTAGAAATTCTGGCTGCACAATAGAACATACTAAGAAAAGAGACATTATGTTTAATGGCTTAAGAGTAAACAACATCTATATGCTAAACTTGGATGAGGTATCTAAGTCTAGTACCAAGTGTCTAATCGCTCTAGGCGAAGACTCATGGCTTTGGCATAGACGTCTCGCCCACATAAATTTTGACTTACTTAATAAAGTTGTCACAAAAGATTTAGTAATCGGCTTACCTAAAATGAAGTTTTCAAAAGATCATCTATGTGATGCTTGTCAAAAGGGAAAGCAAACAAAAATCTCTTTTAAATCAAAGAACGTGGTTTCAACATCACGCCCTCTTGAACTACTTCACATGGATCTCTTTGGCCCTTCAAGGACTAAAAGCATAGGTGGAAACATCTATGGTTTTGTCATTGTCGATGATTACTCTAGATTTTGTTGGACAATCTTTCTACCTAGTAAGGATCAAACTTTTCCAGCTTTCACACAATTTGCAAGATTATGTCAAAATAAATTGAACACCAAAATAGTTGCAATTCGAAGTGATCACGGTGGAGAATTTGAAAACTATCTTTTTGAAAAATACTGTGATAAACATGGAATTGAGCATAACTTTTCAGCTCCTAGAACACCACAACAAAACGGGGTTGTTGAACGTAAAAATCGGGTTCTAGAGGAGTTGGCAAGAACAATGCTGAATGAGGGTAGTCTACCTAAGTATTTCTGGGTTGACGCGATTAGCACCGCATGTTATGTTTTGAATAGGATAATAATACGTCCTATACTGAACAAAACTCCCTATGAATTACTAAAAGGTAGAAAACCAAATGTATCTCATCTCCATGTATTCGGTTGCAAGTGTTTTGTCTTGAACAATGGTAAGGATAATCTTGGTAAATTCGATGCTAAAGCTGATGAGGGCATCTTCCTTGGTTACTCATAATCTAGCAAAGCATATCGGGTATATAATAAAAGATTACTTATAGTAGAAGAGTCAGTACACGTGTCTTTTGATGAATCTTATACAAAATATGTTGAGAAAGGTCTTTCGTTTAATGGTGCAGGTCCATCCACTGAAGACATTGTCAAAGATAAGGAAGACGAGAATGAAAATATTGTAAAGAAAGATGCTGAGAAAAAGAAAGATGAGTCTTATGATGAAAATGAAAAGGAAAGCATCTCAAACAATGAAGAACTTCCTAAGGCCTGGACAAATGTGAAAGACCATCCAATTGACAACATAATAGGAGACATCTCAAAGGGCGTTACAACACGCTCAAAGATAAGTAACTTCTGTCATCATTTTGCTTTTGTTTCACAAGTTGAACCAAAAAACGCTAAGGACGCATTACTTGATGAGCATTGGCTAATGGCCATGCAAGAAGAATTAAACCAATTTAAACGGAATGATGTTTGGGACTTAGTCCCTCATCCGGGAGATCATCAAGTAATAGGCACTAGATGGGTTTTTCGCAACAAACTTGATGAAAATGGCGTTATTACTAGAAACAAAGCTAGATTAGTTGCCCAAGGTTACAATCAAGAGGAAGGTATTGATTATGAAGAGACATACGCTCCTGTAGCACGTCTCGAAGCTATTCGCCTCTTACTTGCCTATGCGTGTTCTAAAGACTTCAAATTATTCCAAATGGATGTTAAACGTGCCTTTCTAAATGGCTATATAAATGAAGAAGTCTATGTTGCTCAGCCACCCGGCTTTAAGAATTACATGTATCCAACTCATGTCTATAAACTGAAACGTGCTCTATACGGTCTTAAACAAGCCCCTCGGGCTTGGTACGAACGTTTGAGCAAATTTCTTCTTAGTCAAGGGTACTCTAGGGGTAAAGTTGACACTACTCTCTTTATTAAAAGAAAAGATAAAGATGTACTCTTAGTCCAAGTTTATGTAGATGATATTATATTTGGGTCGACTAATGCAAAACTTGTCAAAGATTTTTCTAAGCTTATGCAGAGTGAATTTGAGATGAGTCTTATGGGTGAGCTAAATTTCTTCCTTGGTCTACAAATCAAGCAACTCAGTCATGGAACGTTTGTAAGTCAAACTAAATACTGTACAGAGCTGCTCAAAAGATTTGGAATGAGTGAAGCAAAGGAGATTGACACACCTATGGCCACAAATACAAACCTAGACAAAGATGAGAAAGGTAAAGAGGTTGATATGAAATTGTACCGAGGTATGATAGGTTCATTATTGTATCTTACTGCCTCAAGACCAGATATTATGTTTAGTGTGTGTATGTGTGCAAGATATCAGTCGTACCCAAAAGAATCTCACTTAAAAGCTGTCAAAAGAATTCTGCGATACTTACGTGGAACTACTACATACGGTCTATGGTATCCAAAGGGAAACGAGTGCTATTTGGTAGGATTCTCTGACTCAGATTTTGCTGGCTGCAAATCAGATAGAAAGAGCACCAGTGGAACATGTCATCTATTCTCAAATTCATTGATAAGTTGGCATAGCAAGAAACAAGTATCGGTTGCATTATCTACTGCTGAGGCAGAATATGTAGCTGCCGGAAGCTGCTGTGCACAGATATTATGGCTCAAGCAACAACTTCTTGACTTCGGTATTAAGCTTGATCGTATACCTATCATGTGCGACAACACAAGTGCCATAAACTTGAGTAAAAATCCTGTCTTACACTCTCGAACGAAGCATATTGAAATAAGGCATCACTTCCTAAGAGATCATGTCGAGAAAGGAGACGTTATATTTGAACATGTAGAGAGCAAGAAGCAACTAGCTGACATCTTCACCAAACCTCTAGCAACTGAGCAATACTTCAACATTCGTAGGGAATTAGGGATACTTGATATCTCTAATTTGGGCTAATTACGTTTGTCTCTCTTAAGATTATTCCTTTACTTTATATATATATATATTGATTATTCTCAAGCTAACATTTCTCTTAGTGTAAAGGTAGTTCATCATCCAGCCAGGCACCATTCCACATTTACTAAAGGCTTCCACTAAACGTGACACATTCCACATTGAGAAGGCGGTAACATGGTTGATGTTCACTTCCAAAAATATTATTGATGACTCTAATATGCTATCAATTAACATGCTTATAGTGACTTCATACATATATCTCTCTTACTCATGTATGTGTTTCATCATTAATCATAGCTTATCACATTCTAAACATACAACCAAGTAACTAGGCATAACCACATCATATATAGTGCATTTTCAAAATTTTTGGGTTTTAGGTCGACCTAATATGGCTCTGAGTCGACCTAAACAAGTCTTTTTTTATCAATGTTGTTAACACGCCCAGTTACGTCGACCTACTCTTCTTTTAGGTCGACCTAAACTGCATTTTTTTACAGCATTTCTGTTAGGTCGACCAAGCTCTACATTAGGTCGACCTACTGCGACAAAAATTTCCAAAAGTGGGTCTGTTGGTCGACCCGACCCATACCCATTCATACATAATCATTCTTTTACCTCTTTTGCTCATTTGCATATCACTTGTACGGCCAACCCTAATTCCTCAAGTGCAAACTCTGTCACAAATCATCTCTCTCACTCTCCTATTCAACAACCATGCCTCCAAAATCAAGAAAGGGAAAGGAAGTTGCTACTAGTTCATCCTCTCAACCGATAAGTGCCCTTGTTCATCCTGACTGTATGGAAAATTTTAAGAAGTGGCAAATGAAACGCAAAATTGTCCGGGAATTTATCTATAATCCCCATGTTGTCAAACGTATGCATATCCCCGATGTCGCTAATCTGATTGAGCACCAAAATATTCATCCCTTAGTGCAATGTGATACTCCGTACTGTGAAAATACTATTAGGGCCTTCTATGCAGGATTTACAAAAGGGGATGGTTGTAATTTCCGATTCAAAATGGGCTCTAGGTCGCATGTGGTTGACAAACGGGCTTGGATAAGCATCTTTGGTCTCAAGATTGTAGGCGATGAATTCTGTATGGAAGACGGGGATGTACCGAACAACTATGACCATGTGGCCTACATGAAATCTATCCTCAAAGACCCTTCCGTCTTTGATAAACCAAATGAAGCAATAACAACCGGTCACCTAAAGCGAGATCCCAGGCTTCTAAATTGGGTCATCTCAAGAATCATTCGACCAAGAGCAGGAGGTATTCAAGAATTGAGCGAAATGAGGTTATACTCATGTATTTGCTACAGAACAGAACGCGTGTGCATTGGCCTCACTTTCTAGCTGCTAAGTTTCATGAGGTTCAACAAAAAACTACCGCTCTGTGCTATGGATCAATAATTCAAACAATTGTGAATCATTTCGGTATGAGGCTTGATCATCTACCCTACATCCGTATGCAACAATCTCAAGACTTCTCACAGACAACCTTGACCCTTATGGGATACCATTGGGATCCAAATAGAGGTACCTACTATCTCATCCAAAAGGGAACCGGGAAAGTCATTTACAACTATGATGATCCCATAGAGTTTGGACACATTACAGGAAATGAAGAAGAAGGACTTGATCAAGACCATGCACATGATGATGATCACCCTATGGAAGATATTCAACAAGATCCGGATGCAAATTGGAGATATGTTCCTCCTCAGCAAGAAGATATCCCTTGGGGATATACAGCTCCGCCTCCGCCAGATCAAACCAACATCATATCCATGTTAGAGAATATGCAAATCCTACAACAACAGCACTTCGACACACAGCAGCTCCAATTCCAGCAAATGCAACAGCTTCAACAAGACCGATATGACGAACAACAGCGTCAATATCATTCGCTATATGGCTTGGTTCAGGACCACAAAACGGACTTTGAGACATTTTCATCCAACTCAACTTTAAGACAGAATCAATTTGAGGAAACGACATTGAACCGTCATGCCAATCTAAGCCAAAGCTTCAATACCCTCAATCTTTCTGTGCTTAACCTGTTGGAACAAGTTGAAGAAGACCGTCCTCACACATTTCAAAGAGGAAGGGGAAGAAGGGGCAGGCGTTATCATGCATTCTCTATCATACCATCATGACATTGTATTTCATTTCTGTATTATCATCAATAATATTTTTGGAAGTGAACATTAACCATGTTACCGCCTTCTCAATGTGGAATGTGTCACGTTTAGTGGAAGCCTTTAGTAAATGTGGAATGGTGCCTGGCTGGATGATGAACTACCTTTACACTAAGAGAAATGTTAGCTTGAGAATAATCAATATATATATATATATATAAAGTAAAGGAATAATCTTAAGAGAGACAAACGTAATTAGCCCAAATTAGAGATATCAAGTATCCCTAATTCCCTACGAATGTTGAAGTATTGCTCAGTTGCTAGAGGTTTGGTGAAGATGTCAGCTAGTTGCTTCTTGCTCTCTACATGCTCAATTCACCGAAAAGCACGGTCACCTACTCCATTTGGTTACCTCAAAATTTGAAAAAGACATGATACGGGTCCTGTTCCAGTTCTTTGATCCCGAACATCATTGTTTTACATTTCCTGATTACCAGTTAGTACCCACTTTGGAAGAGTTCTCTGAACTGATTGGGTTACCTGTTCGAGATCAATTACCTTTCACTGGTTTAGAAAATATTCCAAAACCTGAAATCATTGCTGCTTCCTTACATTTGCGAAAGTCAGAAATCGAGTCCAATTGGGAAACAAAGAGTGGATTCAAGGGTTTGCTTGCTAAGTTCTTAATGGAAAAGGCTCGATTACTACTAAAAAACAGAAGTTACCTAGCTTTTGAAGAAGTTGTGGCTCTTTTGATTTATGGGTTGGTTTTATTCCCTAATCCCGACCAGTTCATAAGTGTGCACATTATTAACATTTTCCTAACCCGCAACCCGGTACCTGCCTTGCTGGGAGACATACTACATTCCTTACACACTCATACCACGAAGAAACGAGGAACTCTTATGTGCTGTGTACCACTACTGGCTAGATGGTTTACATTACACCTTCCCCGATCAATGTTGAGAAACGAACAAAGGATGCAATGGTCTCGCAGGATTATGTCTTTGTCTCATTCAGACATCCGGTGGAACAACTTCTTTCAAAGAGACATTACTATCATTGACCATTGTGGAGAGTACCCTAATGTGCCACTCCTTGGCATTAGGGGAGGCATCACTTACAACCCCTCTTTAGCTTTGCGCCAATTTGGATATGCACGAAGAAACGGTCCTCATGACATGATTATCCGTGGCATTGTATTCGACTACGAAGATGTTTCCCAAAGATATCGATGAAGGTTTATACATGCGTGGGGCAGTGTCTACAAAGTAGAAAGCAAAACTTTAGGACAATGGAACTCTATTCCCATGGAGCCTTACCTCAAATGGGTACGTGCTCGTGCTTAGAAGCTCGTCATGCCATACCCCGCTATTCTACCTATGACTATTGAGCCAGAAGTCGAAGGGAGTGAACCTCGAGTTGTTCTACATCCGGACATGCCAACTGACCTAGAAGAGCTGCAGAAATCTTGGGTTCAACTAAGAGCAGGAAGAGACACCTTCAAAGCACACTGCCAAGACTATAAGAGGAAAGTGTTGGAGCTCACCAGACAACTCCAAGAAGAACAGCAGTGTCATACCCCAAATTTGTCCTACCCTTGATTTCTAACTGGCTTTAGCTTCACATTTCATCTGCATACCTCCATAGGCCATTAACATAACATGCATCATTAATCAATAAAATTGACAAGGGATCGAGGTCGTAGATAGAGCTGAGGTCTCATATGGCTTGAAGTTCATACTTCATGCAGGCTTGTTTCTATTGAGGTTTTCAACTAATAGTGGAGTAAGGTTCATTTTGTTGTGCTTGTGTCAACTGGCGGATTTTCAGGGTTGTTCCTATGATCATCTTACTGTTAGGGTTTCATTTGGTTCATCTTCAAAGTTTGGTTCAACAGATTATTCGGAATACAAGCTATTCGTATGAGGCTTCATTAAAAGGGCGTGAATTCGTTCATGTGAAGGTCGTATTAGGCTATTTTGAATTGAAAGACATTTGGCAAAATTCCAACTCTTGGTCAAAGTCAACCATGGACGGCCAACTTTGTTTCCGAAGTTCATAATGAATTGTCTTGGGCTTTTATTTTATGATAAATATTCAAGTTGCAAACCAAAAGAGTCAACAGTGAAAGTGGGTGCCCAAAAGCGATCTTCTTGATATCCAAAGCTTTATTCTAACAAGTTGAACACCGAAATTCTTCCCATCCATATTCTCCTGGAATCGATATTAAGATGGGATTAAATAAAGCCATGGAGGATTTATGATCGAACAAGGTTACATGACTATTAGCTCCATTGGTATTTATATATTTTTGCAACAAAAAAGGAGATAAGGAGGTATCATACATCTGACTCATCATTACATATAACCGTGCAAGCAACAAACCCATTGCAAAAAGAGTATAAAGAAAGTTACACAAAAATCTAAGTTTCTAGCTATCTCTATACTAATCCACTTGTCAATATGCCTTCATGTCGAAGTCTTTGAACCAAGCTGCCACCGCCACGATTCCGTCTTCATCATCTTGATTCCATGGTCATCTTGCCTAAATTGCCAAGCCATGCTTCAATTTCATTTGCAGCCAGTCACAATCTCTAGCCTGCATATGTTCAAAACAAAAAGGACCCAGAATAAATCACAACAACCAAGCTAGCAGAACTTTGTGTCATAACAGCACAGCCAGTTTCCTGACGGCCCTAACAGTTACTAGCAATTTCTAACTTTACACAAAAAATAGCATAACCATATACCTTTCAAAAACCAGTCCCTGCATTATATTTAAACCAAAGTTCAGCTCCATTGACAAACAAAATCCAAGCCACGACAGTTTGCAGTCAACACAATTTTGAACAAGCTGCCACAAAGACATTCAGAGGTTTTATTATTGTCCAAGACTCATTCAGCACATTAACACAATTAACATTCAGCCAACATCCATCACATTCAAAGCTCACTATTCATAAGTGCATAAGTCAAGATTCAGCACATACAGTTTGTGAGCCAAGACATTCAGTCAACACGGAAAAGAAACTCACAGATAAAACCATTTTAGTCCCTGTAAACCTGCAGCATTCCTACACATTGGTAAATCATATCCAAACAACACGTTATGCCACTTTCAGCATCATACACAAATTAAACCACACCTGCACATATCATACCAAGCTGCCAGTCAATATATTAGGTCTCTAACCACCAAAAACAATTACAAAACAAGTTCCAAAATTAACCACCTTTCGTGCCAACCTAACCGAATATAACTAATTCTCCTAATCATTTAATTAACTTGCTAATAGAACCTCAGCTATTACTAATTGTTTTACTAACAGTTCCGGCTTAACTTCAACTTCAATAATAGAGAATAACAGAATTGCAAACCTATAACTAATTTATTCTCCTAACAGAACTCAACTTCACAAAGAAAGCCGGTCCCGTGTGTATTCCATACCTCATGATCATGGCCAATAAGTTTCGGTCCTCCATCCACATTGTATTTCAGTCACAGCTCCAGGTTATCTACAGCACTGCCATATTTGTTTGTACCACCAAGAAACCTGCAGAGCCAAAGCTAATGTTAGTCCCACATTCAAGAAATTAAAAAATTTCATTGCAAGTTGTCATTTAGGTCCCACATTCAAGGATTTATCATCATTACCCAATCATTGCTCATATAAAAAACCAGTTTCACTCACCTACAACGGACACCGAGAAAAGCACAAGCACTAACCTTCTCATTGTTTCGCTTGCAAACTTTGAGAGAAGAAGTGCTGAGTCTAAAGTTCATACACACTTCACTCTCCATCGATCTCCATCACCCTCTCTGCAACCTTATCCTTCGCTACTTCATACTCCACTTCGCCAATCAACTTCAGCTCCCATCCATAATCGTTTCTGCAGCATCAAGCTCCTACCATCATCGCCGAGTCTTCAATGTCTGTGACTCTGTATCGCATAGCTTCAACAAAATCTTCACACTCATCAATAGTGAACCTGCGATGAACGCGACTCTTAATTCGTTCAGAAATCAAAGAAAGAGGAGAAGAAGAAGATTCGCGAGGCATTGAAGGAACGAGTCTTACCTGAAGAACCTCTGGTATCTACTTCTCCGTCGGAGCGCCTCTAAGGATTGTCGTCACCGGTGAAGTCCTCCGATCAATCTTCAAGAAGCCTCATCACGATTATCATCCAAGACTCAACGCAGCTTCACCTCCTGTAATAATCTTCATCGTCACACCGCTACAACTCCGCGCATCTGCAATCATTCACCATCGGCGCAACGCATATCATCGATATTTCCTCACCCTCGGAAGATTGAAGAATCGTCAGGATTGCTCCGACTGGTTGGAACCGAAATCAAGGAAGGTGATGGGGGAAGTCCATTTGTGGCTGTTTACGGCAAAGGAGAAGGGAGGAATTGATCGGAGAAGGTGACCTAACCGCCGTCGCTCGCGAGAAGAAGAAGAGCGTGGAAGTCCAATAGACGCACACAGGTGAACCCTAATTCAACTCAATTTCCTTTTTCTATTTTCTCTTTTTTTTATTCCGCTTTTTGTTTTATTTGTTTGTTGATAAAGAAACTGAATAATAAAAATCTGGATCATGTACAAATGACTTCTGGCCCGAACTAGCTGTCCACCCCCCTGAGGCCCGTGCTACCTTTTTTTGCTGTTAGAATTGTACAAAAAACAAAACTGCTTCTGGGCCTGGGCCCTGCACCCCAATCACTACATACACCATGTTTTCAGATCACACCCCCTGTTTCCCTTAATATGTTTGGAGTTTAATTAGTTTTTTCTATTTTCTTTTAGTGATCAAAGCTAATTTTTCTACCATAATTCTTAGGCCTCAATACCAATTTTGACACATAGAAAATAATCACAAGAAATATTAGTTTAGGCTAACTTTGGTTTAATTCATTTTTGCTTAAATCTAATTCTATTTCTTTCATAAAAAATGATCATTAAAAAAATACTAGTTTTAAGCTATTTTGTTTTAGTCTCTTACTTGTAATTTTCTTCATAAAATCAATATAAAAAGAATTGTTAGTTTTAGGCTATTTTGTTTAGTCTTTTACTTGATTCAATTTCCTTCATAAAACCAATAAAAAATAGTAGTATTTTACTTCACTTTTGTGCTATATTTTTGACTTGTTCGATTTCATGTTTTATGCTATTTTCAATATTCTACTTAGCGCTTTATTTTTCATGTTTCTCTTTCTCCTAACCATAGGTAGAAACCGTGATAACATTAGGTAGAAATTCTCTTCATACTTAGGCTAGTTTCTTTTTTCTTTTTCAACTTTAATACATTTAAAAATACTTGAATAAACTCCCATAAAAAATACCAAGAAAACTCATAAAAAATGACTAATAAATACTTTGACTAATAAAAAGGGAATGGAAGCTTGTAACTTCCCTTGCTTAAGGGATGTTCGAGTGCTTGGAGCTCCCTTGCTTAAGGGTTCCATTCAGGCGTAAGTTCCCAACTCCTAAAAAACACCAACCAAAGAGTAACTCGAGTTTCCCTTGCTTAAGGGATTTCCTCGAAACACTCAAACTCTCTCTCTCTTCTCTCGCTTTCTTAAGGGCACCGTTATTTCCGCTCCATTGCATCCTAGGTCGATCCCTTATGCAAGATCGCGAGCGTTAACTCCGCCCAACTAAAAAATACAAAAACAAACAAAACTAAAGAGCCGAACTACGGCGCTCTGATTCCTGAAAAGGATACGTAGGCATCAAGTCGCGGGGCTTGAACGAGCACATTTGTAAATATTCCTTCTTTTCCCCGTATTTCTTTTGCATTCATTCGCATATAGACATAGACATAGTACACACCCTTTAGATAGAAACAAACATAGGTGGATACCATCGAGTACGATGGGCGCGAGGGGTGCTAATACCTTCCCCTTGCGTAACCGACTCCCGTACCTTGATTCTCTGGTCGCAAGACCTTGTTCCTTCCTTTGTTAGGTTTTCTGATATTCCTTTCCCTTATGGGATAAATATATTGGTGGCGACTCTGTTCATTTTTCGCGAGCGTGCGACAAGCAGATCAACACATTCCTGGGTGCGAAGAGAAAGCGTCCATGGGAGGCTTGAGGAATCCTTTATTTTCTTTATTTTATCTTGTAAGCCCGAAAGAGGCAAATAAAAAAAAGGAAAGAAAGAAAAAAAAGAGAAAAAGAAATGATTATTTGACTAATAAATGTTTGTTTCTCTTTTGTTTAAACAAATCTAAATTCCAAGATCCTTGAAAACATTGCATATGCATTTCATTCATAAACATTGCATAACAGGTTCACATGACGGGTTTCTCATCTCCTCGCTGTTTATTTCAGTCAGAAGAGATGGATTCCGAAACAAGCGTCAAGAATCTCGAAGCATAGAACGCCCAAGTTCAGGTAGCAATTCTGGAGCTAGCAAAGGGGCAACAAGAACTGAAAGCCCTGATAATCAAAAAGAAAAAGAAGCCCAAAGGATCTGTAGGCTTAAGTCACCTGATAAGGAAGGTCAAAATCCCAGTCAAAAGGCCCAAAAAGGCACCGATCCCTGAAATAGTAGGTGAAGGTGAAGGAGACAATCACAACAAACAACCAGGGTTCTGCCAGACCCTCTCTTTCTTCTAACGAAGAAGATTATCATTCCGAAGACGAACAGGGTGATGACAAATACCAGCAGTTGGAAGAACGCATGAAAGCTATGGAGATACAAAAAATACATGGTCTAGACTTCAAAGATCTTGGACTCGTCTCAGATATTGTTATCCCTCTGAAATTCAAAGTTCCTGTCTTTGCAAAGTATGATGGAGTTTCTTGCCCAAAACTACATTTGAGGTCCTATGTAAGGAAGATACTACCCCATACAGCAGATAACAAATTGTGGATTCACTTCTTCCAAGAAAGTCTGTCGGGTACACAACTCGAGTGGTACTACCAACTGGAAAGTGCAAAAGTTCACACCTGGGAAGATTTGGCTGTTGCTTTCTACAAACAGTATCAATACAATGCTGACCTTGCACCAACCCATACTCAACTGCGGGGCATGTCTATGGCACCAAAAGAAAGTTTCAAAGGGTATGCACAAAAGTGGAGAGATCTAGCTGGAAGGGTTCAACCACCCTTATCTGATCGCGAGTTGGTCGACATGTTCATGGGCACTTTAACTGTCCCTTTCTATTATTTTCAAAATCTTTTCCTTTCTTTTCAAATCTCTTTCTTTCAAAATCAAATCCTAACTTTATTCTACACATCTCTCTTTTTCAAACCCTACCATACACTTTCTTTCAAATCCTACTACCACTCAAATTTTCCTTTTTTTGGTACGGAATCACTTCATACCCCAACGTCTCTATCCTTCTTTTCACTCTATAAATACCTCTCATTTTTTCCATAAATTCTCACATCAAATTTCAACTAATCTCTCAAATTTCTACTTCATATTTATTTTCTCTTCTTCCCCAGCAAAAATGGCGAAGTGGATGGATACGTGTTTTCTTATGGTCATCACCGTCGTGGTGGTGATCATGTCCTTTTTCTGTCTGCATAGTCCTGAAAAATGCGGACCTGAGTTGTTTACACTCCCGATCATCTATATGTTGTTATTTATAGCATGGGTTTTTAATCGTCATTTTTAAAGTTTGTCGTATCTTTCATTTTTAAATAATGTACCGTTTATTTGTCGTACTGTTCATTATATTATGTAATATTTGTACTGTCAGTATTAAATGTCGTACTATCTGTCGTACTATAGTTTAATTATCCAGATAATATTTTGTGTGTTTTCTGCCACTTAAATATTTATTTTTCTGTGCATTAAATATTTTTTAAGGTTATTATCGGTAATTTCGTTCGCGTACAGTATAGTTTATTTATTTATTATGTTTGTGTTTTTCTAACAACTCATGTAAATAAATTTTCACCATTAACTCAACAAAAAACAAAAAGAAAAAATTAACTTTAACTGTTACGTTAGTGCCTGAACAGTCAGTTGACAGTCAAACTCGCTGATAGTGCAATTCTCCGTGTTTTGTACCATCAATCAAATCAACCTTTTGCAATTCAAAATTCCAAGATTTTTGTTCTAGAAGTCTTCTGATAATCACATGATCAGCAGAGACTCAGCACTGCACAAAAATCAAGTACGCTTAACTGGGAAGCTCGTCATCAGGTTTCACTGACTTGATATTAACTGGAGAGCATGTTGAAAGCGGTATTCAAAGTGAAAAAAATTCAAATAGGTTCCTCCTCTGGTACTACAAAAAGGCCCATCAGTGGGAGAAATGAAGTCAATACAATGCACAGTCAGAAAAGTCGCAAAAATGAGCATCACCAATCTGTAGGGACTGTTCTGATCTCTGCATCTGCACCTCAAAAAGATCAACTGCCGAAGTATACGCGTCGACCAGATGCACCAAGAAGAAATTTCACCAGAATCAATATGCCAATCTCTCAAGCATTGCAGCACTTGTTAAAAGCAAATCTGATCACATTGAAAGACCATCCAAAGAATGTCAACACTTCCTCTCCGAGTTATCGCCCCGATGCAACATGTGCATATCATTCTAATTGTCCAAGACATGACGCAGATCACTGTTGGGCCTTGAAAAATAAAATACAAGACATGATAGATGCTGGGGAAATTGAGTTCGATCCTCCAGAGACTCCAAATGTCATCACTGCACCTATGTCGAAGCACGACAAGACCGTTAATGCTATCATAGACACTGTTTACATCTATGATGTGAGAGAATTGTCAACTCCGCTCCTTGAAGTCAAAAGAAAGCTAATCCGAGCTGGTTTCTTTCCAGGTTGTGACCCTGATTGCTTTTATTGTGCACACCTACCCAATGGTTGTGAGAATCTGAAAATAGGAATTCAAAAGTGGATGGATCGTCGTATCATTATGTTTGAGAGGCTCCCTTCTATGGACGATTTATGCGAAGTCTTTTCAAATGGGATGAGAATAGAGGATGTCTCAGTGGTTTCTAATATACCATTGAAAATCCCTACCAAAACCCCTTTCAAAATTTCTGCTGCACCCAAAGTGGCATCGGTAATCATTACCAGTCTGACTCCATTTCCATACTCCTCAGACAAAGCTGTCCCGTGGAGTTATGACACTAATGTTTATATCCATGGAGTTAAGAAAGATACCTTGGCTGAAAAGGCCATGAATTTTACTACTCCAACTGTTGATAATATCGTGGGTACTAGTAAGATTACGAGAAGTGGAAGGATATTTTCACCAGAAATTTCTCCAAATGTTGCTACTAATCCAGTCCGAGTCCCAGTTCCTAATCAAGATATTAGCGCTCGAGGCAAGGAACCACTAGTTGAACCAGTTCAAGTACCGGTGGAAGTCACTGTTGAAGATCCGTCGAAGCAAGAAATGGAGGAAATATTGAAAATCATCTGCAAAAGTGATTACAATATTGTCGAACAACTGGGGCACACTGCTTCAAAGATCTCAATGTTGTCTCTGCTGAAATATTCAGAAGCTCATGCCAAGGCCCTGATGAAGTTCCTGAAAGCTGCCCATGTACCACAGGAGATTTCAGTCGATCAATTTGAAAATTGTGTTGCCAATATAACAGTGAATAATGGTCTCGGTTTCTCTGATGCTGATTTAACCCCTGCTGGGAAAAATCACAATAAAGCCCTGCACATCTCTATTGAATGTAACGGCATTACTCTGTCTCATGTGCTGGTAGATAACGGTTCTTCTTTGAACGTGTTACCAAAAGCAGTATTGGAAAAACTTGACTTCGAAGGAGTTGTGTTGCAACCAAGCGATGTTGTGGTAAGAGCCTTCGACGGGTCAACAAGAACAATGTACGGAAAAGTGAAGCTCTCAATCAGAGTGGGCTCTCAGATCTTTGATTCTGCCCTCTACGTAATGGAAATTCACCCAGCATATTCCTGTTTACTATGACGCCTTTGGATACATGGGGAAAATGGTGTAACTTCTACCCTGCATCAGAAGTTAAAATATCCGGTAAAAGGCAAGGTCGTCACAGTTTATGGCGAAGAAGAATATGTGGTTAGCCACTTAAGTAACTCCAAGTATGTTGAGATGGATGGTGAATTCATCGAAACCCCCTGCCAATCTTTTGAGGTGGTCCCTCCAGATGTCTCTACTGCCAAACATATTTCTGCTACTCCTGCTACAAAAATAACTCCAACTATGGCTTCTCTCAAAGATGCTAAAGCTGTGATCGAAGAAGGTGGTTGCACAGTATGGGGACAACTCCTTGATGTGCCTTACAAGTTCGATAAGCTAGGTCTGGGCTATGCTAATGGAACTCAAAAAAATGATCAAAGTCCTCATTCTGGAGGATTAATGTCACATTTCATCAGTCAAGGAGTGAATGCTATTGAAGACGATGGAGTGATCTTGAACCATATTATTCAGCAATATCCAAATGAAGTTCCACCTGTTTCCATGGAAGTTTGGGATACTTTGGGAGAACCAAGCGGCGGGTATGATTTTCTAGTAAAGTACACTGCACCTCAGAGTTCTTTTATTGCCATGGAAGATATTGCCCCAACTAGATGGGGTGATCAGTTTGAAGATTGCAAAAGTTTCACAAGTTCCATCACTGAGCAATACCAAAGTCCACCTAGTCCAAAAGAAGTCTGGGATGCACTAGGAGAACCAAGTGGCAAGTATGACTTTATGGTGAAGTATTCCGCTCCCCTGAGCTCGCAGATTGCCATTGAAGACATCACCCCAACTGGATGGGATAACCATTTCGAAGACAATATGACATTCACAAGCCCTGTCGCTCCTGAAGAAGTCTGGGAAACACCAAATAACGAGAATGATTTCTTGACACAGTACACTGCTCCCCAGAATGCACAAGTCTCCCTCAAAGACATCATCCCAACTGGATGGGACGATCTTATCGGATATCTCTCTCAGCCAACAGAGGTATCTCAGCCTGGGCTCTCGTATCCAGCAGAGTATCTTGCTCATCCTGAAGGATCAACAGCTCCTTTCACTACCAAAGAAATCAATGTGTGGAAGATGAAGAAAACAACTGCAACTGGAGCAGCTGGATACTCCCTACTCACAACAATGGATTGAACAACTGGGAAGCTGAAGATGTGATCTCCTTTGATCAGGAGTAAATGCAATTTCCTGTTTTCGTTGTTTATATTTCAAAGATAAAAATGGTTCCTGTACTATCGAACCATGAACTTAAAAGCTAGGTGCCTTGCCCGAAGCACACTGGTCCTTTTTATAAGGGTTTGTCATACCATGATCATGTTCATTCAATAAAATCATGGGATGTTTGCATATTCAAATTTTGTGATCCTTTTTCTTTCCTTGCTTTATTCATTTTCAAATAGTTATGTGTTCTTACACACACCCACATAATAAATGCAGATTCCTATTCACTCTGGATCCTATTGATAACGATTATGCTATTTCCAGTCATGACTTTGAAAATCCGATCTACCAAACTGAGGACGAAAGTTAGGAATATTGTGAAGTACCGAGGGAACTTGCAAGGCTGTTAGAACAAGAGGAAAAGACTATACAGCCGCATGAAGAACCAATTGAGGTTATCCACCTGGGCAGTGACGAAGAAAAGAAAGAAGTCAAGGTAGGGGCTGATCTAGAAGACAGTGTCAAGCAAAGGCTGATTCAAATGTTACAAGACTACGTTGAGATATTCGCCTGGTCCTATGAAGATATGCCTGGCCTTGACACGGATATTGTGGTTCATCGCCTGCCAATCAAAGAAGGTAGCACTCCAGTTAAGCAGAAGCTGCGAAGAAGTAGGCCCGATATGTCCAAGAAAATCAAAGACGAGGTTGAGAAACAATTCAATGCTGGCTTTCTGAAAGTTGTGAGTTATCCTCCATGGATAGCTAACATAGTGCCTGTGCCTAAAAAAGACGGGAAAGTCAGAATGTGTGTAGACTACAGAGATTTGAATCGGGCAAGCCCCAAAGATGATTTCCCTTTACCTCACATCGATGTACTGGTTGACAATACTGCACAATGCAAGGTATTCTCCTTCATGGATGGATTCTCAGGGTACAATCAAATCAAGATGGCACCCGAAGACATGGAAAAAACAACCTTCACAACACCCTGGGGAACCTTTTGTTACAAAGTAATGCCCTTTGGTTTAAAGAATGCAGGAGCAACAATTCAGCGTGCAATGGTAGCTCTGTTCCATGATATGATTCATCAGGAAATAGAGGTTTATGTCGATGATATGATTGCAAAGTCCAACACCGAAGAAGAACATCTGGATCTGCACAAGCTGTTTAACAGACTCAAGAAGTACAAATTGCGACTGAATCCGAACAAGTGTACCTTTGGAGTAAGATTCGGTAAACTCTTAGGTTTCATCGTCAGCAGCAAAGGTATTGAGGTTGATCCTGCCAAGGTCAAAGCCATTCAAGAAATGCCCATACCTCGTACCGAGAAACAAGTCAGAGGATTCTTGGGACGTCTGAACTACATGGCCATATTTATCGCCCTTATGACTACTACTTGTGTGCCGATCTTCAAACTGTTGTAGAAAGATCAAGTGGAAAGATGGAACGACAAATGCCAATTAGCCTTTGATAAAATCAAAGAATATCTTCAAAAACTGCCAATCTTGTTACCACCAGTGGAAGGAAGACCTCTGATAATGTACCTAACAGTGTTAGAAGATTCAATGGGGTGTGTACTGGGGCAACATGACGAGTCTGGCCGAAAAGAGCATGCAATCTACTATCTTAGCAAAAAGTTTACCGATTGTGAAACAAGATACTCACTACTCGAGAAAACTTGTTGTGCCTTGGCATGGGCAACTCGCCGACTAAGACAATATATGCTAAACCATACCACTTTCCTGATCTCCAAAATGGATCCTATCAAGTATGTGTTCGAAAAACCTGCTCTCTCAGGAAGAATAGCAAGATGGAAAATGATCTTAACAGAGTATGATATCCAGTACACTTCACAAAAAGCGATCAAAGGAAGTGTGGTAGCTGATCATCTGGCTCATCAAGCAGTGGATGATTATCAAGCGTTGAACTTTGACTTCCCAGATGAAGACATTATGCTAGTTACTGACTACGAACAACCAGGACGGGAGGAAGGACCCAAGCCAGGATCCCGATGGACTATGGTTTTTGACGGAGCTTCTAATGCACTTGGCAATGGCATCGGAGCTGTGATCATTTCTCCTACGGGAGGACATACACCATTCACTGCCAGATTATGCTTCAACTGCACTAACAATATAGCCGAGTATGAAGCATGTATTTTGGGTGTCAAAGCTGCAATCGATCTAAGAATCAAGTTCCTGGAGGTCTACGGAGACTCGGCCCTTGTAATTTATCAAGTCAAAGAGGAATGGGACACGAAGCACCCGAATTTAATTCCATACAAAGAATATGTGATGAGTTTAATTCCTTATTTTGAAGAAATCACTTTTGAACATATCCCGCGAGAAGAAAATCAACTAGCTGATGCTCTAGCTACCATGTCATCTATGTTCAAAGTCAGGTGGGACAATGAGGCGCCAATGATCACCATTTACAGACAGGATGAACCAGCCTATTGCAATGAGATTAACACCGAAGGAATGGAAGAAAAACCATGGTTCCATGAGGTGAAAAGATATCTCGAAGCTCAGGAGTACCCTGAAGGGGCATCCATTAACGATAGAAAGTTTCTTAGAAGATTTGCTACCAAATTCTTTCTAAGTAATGGAATCCTGTACAAACGCAACCATGACTCGACTTTGCTTCGTTGTGTGAACAAGAAGGAAGCAGAACAGATTATGGAAGACATACACGATGGTGCTTTTGGTACTCATTCAAGTGGACATACAATGGCTAAAAAGATCTTAAGAGCAGGTTATTACTGGTCTACCATGGAGACAGATTGCCATCATCACTCCAGAACCTGTCACAAATGCTAGATATATGCCGACAAAGTACATGTACCTCCAGTCCCATTAAACATTCTGACGGCTCCTTGGCCTTTTGCAATGTGGGGTATTGATATGATTGGAGAAATCAAGCCTACTGCCTCCAACGGACATCGTTTTATCCTAGTCGCTATTGATTACTTCACAAAGTGGGTAGAAGCAGCTTCATTTGCTTCAGTCACCAAGAATGTTGTGGCCCGATTTATCAAGCATAATCTCATTTGTCGATATGGCATCCCTGAAAGGATCATCACAGACAATGGCACAAATTTAAACAACAGAATGATTACTGAACTATGCACACAGTTCAAGATCAAACATCATAATTCCTCTCCATATCGACCAAAGATGAATGGCACCGTGGAAGCTGCCAACAAGAACATCAAAAAGATCATACAAAAAATGAAAGTAACCTACAAAGACTAGCATGAGATGTTACCTTTTGCTCTTCATGGTTACCGCACATTAGCGCGTACTTCAACAGGGGCAACTCCATTCTCCTTAGTCTATGGTATGGAGGCCGTTCTTCCAATTGAAATTCAGATTCCTTCCCTAAGGATTATGAAAGAAGCCGATCTAGATGAAGACGATTGGATTCAGACTCGGTTGGACCAAATAAACTTGATTGATGAGAAGAGGCTCGCAGCTATTTGTCATGGTCAGTTGTACCAGAAACGTATGATCAGAGCCTTCATCAAGAAAGTCAAAAGTCAGGCATATCAAACCGGTGATTTGGTTGTCAAACGCATCATCTTACCACAAGGTGACTCCAGGGGCAAGTGGACTCCCACTTACGAGGGACCGTTTGTAATCAAGAAGGTATTCTCCGGCGGAGCCATGTTGCTTACCACTATGGACGGCGAGGATTTCCCACACCCTGTAAATGCGGACATTGTCAAAAAGTACTTCGCTTAAAGAAAAGCTCGCTAAGTTGAAAACCTGAAAGGGCGACTTAGGCAAAAATGAGCGTCTCGGTGGATTGAAAACCTGAAAGGGCGATCCAGGCAAAAGTTAGAGACTAAAAAATAATAATTATCCCAGTAGGCTGAAAACCTGAAAAGGCAGCCTAGGCAAAAGTTAGGGAATAAAGCGTAAGACTATGTCCAGTTTAGCTACATACTCACCTTCAAGATTCAACACATCAAAGGCACCAATCAGTCCAATCACTTTCTTCCAGCAAGTGAGGGATGAGATACTCGAAGACAGATTGGCAATAGCAGAGTTGAAACTTGACTGGATTGTTTTCACATAGCTATTTCCTTTTATAAGTACTTTTCAAAGTTTTATGACAATTTCCTACTACTAAGATTTTTTGTCTCTGTCGCGGGCGAAAAATCGTTTTTGTGTTCCTCTTTTTTGTGGGATGAGACACCTGATGCCTTCTTTGGGCTCGAGTGCTCAAAAAAATGATTTTTCTTTTGTACCGACCAAACTTTTTATTATTTCCAAAGTAGGAAAAGGGAAAAAGCTGCAATAACCTAAAAGTGGGGTGAGAGATCTTGGGTAAGAGGGTTGGTTATACGAAGGGAAGGTATTATCACCCAACGTATCTATAGTACTCTATAGGTTTCTTTGCTTTGTTTTTCATTCCATGTTACGGTGGAGGTTCTTGTGAGAAAGAGGTGGGACCTAAGGTGTTTGTTTGATTATGCTCGCAAAGATCATCGCGATCCTCTGCATACATATCCCTTAGAGGGAATCAGAGCATCTGTAGCTCGGGGTCTAAGGGTGCTAAGGTTTGAGTGGTTTTTTTTGTTTTGTTTTGTTTTGCTCGCCAAGGATCGACCTTGTGCCTACGTATTCTCAAAGGGATGTTGAGAAAGTCAGAGCAATCGTAGTTCCCACTTATGCTAGTGGAAGCAAAGGAAAATAGACAAATGTCGTCTAAATGCTAGATGTATCTAATCTATATCATCACATACATCTGTTTGTTTTTGTTTGAAAATCTTTTCATTATAAGCCCGGGGCCATGCCACTTAAGGTGCTTAGAATGATAAAGATGTTTTTTGTTGTTTAACCAGCCTTGTGGCAAAAACTTTCAATGAAGTCAGCCTTGTGACAAAAAGTTTTGATTAATCAGCCAGCCTTGTGGCAAAAGTTTCAATGAAGTCAGCCTTGTGACAAAAACTTTGATTAATCATCCAGTACGGTGGTAAAACAGTTTGATTGATTAGCCAGCCTTGTGGCAAAAAAAAGTTTGATTGATTGATTGATTGTTTGTGATGATATAGAAGAGATACTCCTAGCATAGAGATGAAAAATGTCTAATCTCCTAGGGTATTTGATTTGGATATTGGGGATGCTTATAAGAAGCCCGTGGGTCCTTGTACGAAGCCCAAGAGGAGGCTATCCGAGGGTCCTTGCATTGTAAGCCCAAGAGGAGGCTATGGGAGGGACAATCCAGGGTCCTTGCATTGTAAGCCCAAGAGGAGGCTATGGGAGGGTCACTCGTTTGTACAAAGCCCAAGGGGAGGCATGGTATAGTTGGTTTGAGCTCTTAGAGCGATTTCACCGGGAAACCATACTCTATGTCCTAACCTAAACTAGTGGAGATTCTTTGCACGAAGCCCAATAGGAGGCTATGGGGAACCTAGTGTTGTACTAAGTTGAACAAGCACATATAACACAATCACAAATATGAACAAGTACGAGCAAATATGAACAAGTACATGAACAAATATGAACAAGTATGAACAAGCACATATATATGACAAAGTGTGTGTATATAATGGAGTTTATGAAGGAAATATACCTGTAAGCATGATCCATTTGTATACACAGGGCTCGGGACTCACACTCGAGGAGAGATCCACTTGAATTTATTCAAAGCTATGTAAACAGGTATTTATAAAGGGGCTTGGGACTTATACCTACATGGAGGCCCATGGTATATCTTTGGGAAGATTTAAAGAAACCTTCATTTTTGGTTTGTTATTCAAAGTTAAAAATCAAACTGATCGAAATATGTACAAAAAGGCGTACAATGAAATACCTAATTTCATGTACTAGAGTGGGTATGTACAAAAGGGCTTGGGACTTATACCTACATGGAGGCCCATGGTATATTTGAAAAGTTTTGAATCATTTGAAGTTTTGTTGTTTTGAAAATGATTTGAAAATTGTTTTGAAAAAGATTTTATTTTTATTGTTTTATTGTTTTGAAAACTGTACAAAAAGAAAAGAAATGGGACTTACACTCTCTAATATTCGAGAGGCCCCTGTTTTATTTTCATAAAACAGGGTGGATGGTTTGAAAAAGATGTGAGATTTGTTAAAAAAAACTGTTTGGAAGTAATTTGGAAAAAGTTTTCTGTACAAAGAAAAACTGTACAAAGAAAGAGGAAAGGGACTTATACTCTCTAATATTCGAGAGGCCCCTGTTTTATTTTCATAAAACAGGGTGGATGGTTTGAAAAAGATATGAGATTTGTTGTTAAAAACTGTTTGGAAGTAATTTGGAAAAAGTTTTCTGTACAAAGAAAAACTGTACAAAGAAAGAGGAAAGGGACTTATACTCTCTAATATTCGAGAGGCCCCACTTCGTTTTGAAAATCAATTGATCAATTAAAAAGATTTAATCAATAGTTTTCTTTGAAAATAAAAAAGAAATGGTTTATCGTTTTTGAAAAGAATTGCGATCGCTTGTTTTAAAACGACTTGAATTTGACAAAAGTCAACTTAATTAAGTTTAAATCAAATTTTAATGCTTAATTAAGACCTAAGTGATTAGGGTTTGATCACAAAAATATTTATAAGTGATTAGGTTTGAAAATTAGATGAAAAACAGTATTTAAAGTATTTAAAAACACTTAAAAATATGTCATTTTAAACCTAATTAAAAACATATTAAATAAATCTTTTTTTGTGATTTTTTTTGATATTGTTAAAATATGTATATTAAATAAGAAGTGTGTAAAAAATGAATCAAAAATGAGTTGATTTGAATGGTTAAATTAATTGATGAAGTTGTGAAGAAATTGAAAGAAAATAGTGATAAAAAAAATGCTTTTGGCCTCACCACGGTTTGAACCCACGCACCCACGCTTGCTAACCAAAACATGGACCAACTGAGCCACGCTTGTGGCTTGTTTATAATACGCTTCCAATGCATTATATTTTAAAACAAATATTTGAATTCTTTGAACGAAAAAACGCGCCAAGAACACAACCCTAACTGAATTTTGAAATTCTTCAAATCTGCGTTGTTTTGATTGATCAAAGGGTCTATCTCACTCGGTTTTGGACGAGGAACATGATGATGACTTTTAATTTCATTTATTTTTACTCTAAGATAATCAATTCTCTGATGAACACGAAGAACCCTAATATGACAAATCATTGTGAAATCGTGTATGATCATGATATGATGCAATTGATTGAGGGTTATTATTCAGTGATGGTGCAGAAACCAGATGGTAACTCAGTTTTTAATTTATGATGCATGTATGATAGAGTTTGAAGTTCATGAGCACTTACCTCAAAAACGGCAAAGCTGGAAATCGAATTTGAGCCTGGAGGTGTTACAGATGTTGTTGCTCAATCTGGACAGCTTCAATGGACCTTATAGAACATGTCTGGATGCTTGGAGTGAATTGGAAACCTCTTGATCACCTTGTAGTACCCGAACTGCAGTTTAGCTCAAGTGAGGATCAAGCTAGTTGATTTTGATGTTTCAGATCATGTATGATGGTTGGAACAGTTCATGTGAAGTATATGGAGTGTGTTTGGATGATTAACTTGGACAGATATGGCCTGGTATGAGAATTGATATGTTAAGGCTCATTTTATGCAAATATGGTGGTTGAAGAGTGATTCTGAGATTTAGGGTGATTTGGGGTGTGTGAGTGGTTCAAACACATCCCATATGATGTTTAGAAGTTGTGGGAAGCATCACTTTGTTCAGAACTTGCAAGGTTTGGAGGTTGAGTTTTCTACCTCACTTTGAAACACATGACTTGTAATTCAAGAAAGAAGAGAGAAAACCTATAATTGTGAGGTTTTGGTGTGAATTGAAGAGTGATTTGAACCTCTATTTATAGGCCATGAGTTCTGAATGCAGAGCCTTGCAACTTGCTTCTTCCTTTGGTGATTTGGCACTTGGAGATAGAAAGGAATCTTACCATTAAATGCATATGGTTAAAGTTACTAAACCATGGTTAAAATTGGCTATGCTTCTTATCTCTTTCCCATCTGTCTCAAATCAGAAAATATCTTCCAATTATTGCCTCTATGTATCATTACTTGGACCATTTGGCAATTTGGTTCATAACTTAATGAAAATGGCTTGAAATTTCAAGTGAAAATGATCCCTAAATGCATAATTCAAAACCATAGCTATGCTCCATATTTTTTCATGCTCTTGGACATTTTGGAAAGCTCATGTTACACACTTAAAAACCCTATTTGAAAGTTTCTTCAAGATCTTTAAGGAAGTGGGTGAAAAAGATCCATGAACTTTGAAGAAAATGAAGTTTTAAGTGAAATTTTCAAAAGATACCAACTTTGAACCTCCATTTCTCTTAAATGGTTGATCTTATGGAAAAAATTTATATGTGTCAAAGTTGTTCATTGGATCAAAATCTACAACTTTCATGTTGGAAGTTTTTTTCAGTTTGTAGGTGAAATTTTGAGAAATTCCCTTTCAAAGTTTGGAAAAAAACCATGAAAAACACTTAGAAAATTTTTCTAAGTATGAAAGTCAAACTTTTGACTTTTTGATTCTTGATTGATTTTCTTGATTTTCCTTGATCAAATGACTTCATATATCATATATTGATGATTCAAAACTTCAAAAGTCATGGTTGACCAAAATTCCCCAAAAGTCAATGGTGATCTTGTACAGTTGACTTTTTCAGACAAATCGCGTTTCTGGAGATTTCAAATGAAACAGGCTATCCTCACCATATGAATGGTATGAATGGATCATATTGAAGCATTAGAGGATATTGAGTCATGGTTTGAGTTGTGGCACCATGTCCTAATTAAAAAGTCAGTCATTCAGTGAATTAGGTCAAAAACCCTAATTGTCGACCTGATGAAATTGATGACTGTGGGTCTTGAATTGAGATGTAATTTCCATTGGATATTGTCATAGGGATTATTTGAGGATGATTGAGGTCTTTGATTGACTCCCTGGGGACTTTTAGGGTTTCCCAAATGTGATCCCTGATTTTGGTCCTTGATAGTTCAAAACCCTGATCTGAGGATTTGTCTGATCAATCTTTGTATAGGAGATGTTATGAGCCAATGGATTAGGTCAAAATGATGCACTTGGGGTCTTGAGGTCATGTCCCAAGTCATTAGGTCAATCTCTGAGCAAAATTCAGGAGTATGCTATCTTCAGTCAAAACCCTAATTCAGTCGATTCAAAGCTGTTGAGCTTGTTGAAATGAATCTCTGAGGACCAAATGTTGATTGATGATGAAGATGGTTCTTTTGAGATGAAGGGAGAACAAAACCCTAATTGACTGCTCCTTGCACTGATGAGTGATCTCTTGATTAAATCCCTGCTGAGTCACCAGTAGCAAACACAAGCTATGCAATTTGTTAGAGATGCAAATGATGCATATGCTATGATATGAGGTGGTATCTTAGGTCAAAAATTGGGGTATGACAGATGCCCCTATTTAAGTTTCTTCAACCTGAGACATGAAGATTGAAAATCTTCGTTTTGATAGGGTGGAAGAGACTTAAATATCAGAAGACGCGAATTTTGGACCTAAGATACCAAAATTGCGAATGATGCAAGGATGTCTTTACCGAGGGAATATCAAGAACTGACTCCACTGGGGAAAAGAGATCGGGAAGGATGTCTCAATCCGTTTTAGGAAGAGAATCCGTTTTTTTCGGGAAAGCAAGTGTATGCTTCACCGGGGAATGATAGCTTTGTAGGAAAAACTTACCTATCGACATTATCGACTATCTGCATGGGGATATACTTGTTTAATAATGCGAAGGTGAAAGTATGAAACTGCATTACCGACTATCAGCATGGTGATGGACTTGACAAGGTAAAAAAGAGTTTCAAAGGTTTGGTTAATATTACCGACTATCAGCCTTGTGATAGACATGTTTAATAATATAACCAGAACAAAAGGTTACCGACTACCAGCCTTGTGATAGTGGTTTTGAAGACTTGATCAATTATCAGCCGAGTGATAAAATGATCTTGGAGACTTTGCTAGGGAAATTACTGGTTATTCAGCCTTGTGAACAGTAATAAGGCCCTGATTGTCAAATGGTCTTCATGATTGATTTCCTAGAGAGGAAGAATCTTTTGAAAGAGACATAAGCTGCTCGGATGACGAGGCTATTGCTTATTGTCTATTTTTTCACGACTCTGTTTGAGGAATCGGAATTTGAATTTCTGGTAAAGATAAGGTTCTAACCAAGAATGAATTTGGAAAGAAACAGTCAAACAAGACTTTGTACCCAATGAGGAGTGAACTCGACTGGGGATTTCCTCCTTTGTTTTGAGAGGAGAAACTGAAGCAACCTTCTTCCACGAGGAATGATCTCAGTGGGGAACTGGAGAAAGAAAATGTTTTTTCTGCTTATGGGTGACAACCTACTGGAGAGATGACACGACCATACTTGTTTCTTTTCTTTCTTTTTCTTTTTTTTCTTCTTCTTTTTTTTTTCTTTCTTTTCTTTTTGAGGATAAGTATATCCTAAACAAGTAAGTATTGAAAAATGCAAGAATGCATAAATGATGCAAATATGTATGAATGATGAATGTCATGAATGTCGTATGCATGCTGACAATACTGACAGACAAAGAAGTATACTGGAGAGGGACCGACGTCGCAATACAACCAGATACTTGGCAAATGTTCTTCAACATGGTGTAGATGACACAGGTGATGAATGGTGTTGCATGCTTTAAACTTCTCTGGGGAAGATAAGCATTTTTCCTTATTGTGATGGAAGAACCTTTTCACTGGAGATGGAAAATCTTCGTCACTGGGGGATAAAAGACCTTCTTCACTGGGGATAGAAGAGCTTTTTTACCTCGAGGGGTAATTGCTTCAAGAATTCTTTACTGGGACCAGAATACCGTTATTTCAACAATTTTCAGGGAGAACCCTTTTGTTCATCCTATGGAGACGACTGCCGACGTTCCTTCCGTTGTTCACAACTCAAAGGAAAATTTCGCTTTTATTTTGAAAAGAAAAGTGAAGTAAATTCATTTAAAACTTATTTTCTCTTTTTTTTTCAAAAGTGAATAACACAATTAAAGCGTCATTTTGCAAGCTAAAAGAAATTAGAGATTGCAAACAAATGGGCACAAGGCTCAAATTTATTTAATAGGATGGTAATCAGCTAAAGGCGTGATTCCATAGAGTATTTACAAAAGTTGGAAATGGTAATTATGCGGAAAAGGCTACATTGAAAGCAATAACCACTATTTCCTCTAACAACCTTGAGTTCTAACTGTGCTTGTCGCTTCAGATTGACAATGATTTGATTGAAGATCCTTTGATGAAAAAGACCCTTCAGGTGACGAAGTGCGGACTGATGCAGTTACTTTGTCATGAATCCCTAATTTTTGCCTAGATTGCCCTTTCAGGTTTTCAATCTACCAGGATGAATTTTTTTCTGTTTATTGTCTCTAATTTTTGCCTGGACCGCCCTTTAGGGTTTTCAGTCCACCGAGACGCTCATTTTTGCCTAAGTCGCCCTTTGCGGGTTTTCGACTTACCGAGCTGTTCTTTTGTATTTTTTTAGACAAAGTATTTCTTGACTGCATCAGCATTCACAGGATGTGGGAGTTCATCACCATCCATGGTTACAAGAGTCATGGCGCCGCCAGAAAATGTTCTTTTGACAACATACGGGCCTTCGTAATTAGGAGACCATTTGCCCCTAGAATCTGGTTGAAAAGACAAGATCTTTTTAAGCACGAGGTCGCCTTCTTGAAATTCACGAGGTCGAACCTTTTTGTTGAAGGCTTGTTTCATCCTTGCTTGGTATAACTGTCCATGGCATAGAGCAGTCATACGTTTTTCTTCGATTAAGTTTAACTGATCGTATCTGCTTTGACACCATTCAGCCTCTGATAACTTAGTTTCCATGAGGACTCTCATTGACGGTATTTCAACTTCTACGGGGAGCACAGCTTCCATGCCGTATACTAGAGAAAAGGGAGTTGCCCCTGTTGAAGTACGCACTGAAGTACGGTACCCATGTAAAGCAAATGGCAGCATTTCATGCCAGTCTTTGTAAGTGACGACCATTTTCTGGATGATCTTCTTAATGTTCTTGTTGGCGGCTTCAACAGCGCCGTTCATTTTTGGTCTGTAAGGAGAAGAGTTGTGATGGTCAATCTTGAATTCCTCACATAGTTCTTTCATCATTTTGTTGTTCAAATTTGAACCATTGTCAGTAATGATCTTGCTGGGAACACCATATCGGCAAATGATGTTATTCTTGATAAACCTCACAACCACTTGTCTTGTAACATTGGCGTAAGATGCTGCTTCGACCCATTTGGTGAAGTAATCAATTGCTACTAAGATGAAACGATGACCGTTTGAAGCTTTCGGTTCGATCATTCCAATCATGTCGATACCCCACATGGAGAAAGGCCATGGAGATGAGAGAACGTTGAGTAGAGTCGGCGGCACATGGATCTTATATGCGTAGATCTGGCACTTGTGACATCTCTTCACGTGTTTATAACAGTCAGATTCCATTGTCAACCAATAGTATCCTGCTCTTAAGATCTTCTTGGACATTGCATGCCCATTTGAATGAGTTCCAAAGGACCCTTCATGCACTTCATGCATAATCATGTCTGCTTCGTGTCTGTCCACGCATCTGAGCAAAACCATGTCGAAGTTTCTTTTGTATAGCACATCTCCGTTCAGGAAGAAACTGCCAGAAAGCCTCCTTAGAGTTTTCTTATCTTTGTTTGATGCCCCAAGCGGGTACTCTTGAGTTTGAAGGAAGCGTTTGATGTCGTGGAACCACGGTTTATCATCGACGACTGCTTCAGTTGTAAACACATAGGCGGGCCTTTCAAGGCGCGTGATTCTGACTTTAGGCACATCATTCCAGTGACTGACTTTGAACATGGAAGATAGAGTAGCCAAGGCGTCTGCCATTCGATTCTGATCTCGAGGTATATGATGCAATTCAACCTTGTTGAAGAAAGTCAAAAGACGTCTTGCATAATCTCTGTAAGGAATCAAACCAGGGTGGTAAGTTTCCCACTTGTCTTTGATTTGGTTGATCACGAGGGCTGAATCTCCATATATGTTTAGGATCTTGATCCTTAAGTCAATGGCTTCTTCGAGACCCATGATACAAGCTTCATATTCTGCGATGTTATTGGTGCAATCAAATAGCAGTCTGGCGGAGAACGGGATATGAGTACCCTTGGGAGTGATGATGATTGCCCCAATTCCATTGCCAAAAGCGTTTACTACTCCATCAAAAATTAGGCCCCATCTTGATCCAGGATCAGGACCTTCTTCAGGTAACGGTTCGTCACAATCTTTCATTTTCAAGTACAAGACATCTTCGTCAAGAAAGTCAAACTCGAGAGATTGATATTCATTGATTGGTTGATGCGCCAAGTGATCGGCGAGAATGCTTCCTTTGACCGCTTTTTGAGCACGGTATTCGATGTCATATTCGGATAACAGCATTTGCCATCGGGCAATCCTTCCTGTTAAGGCAGGCTTTTCAAAGACATACTTGATCGGATCCATTTTGGAGATTAACCAAGTAGTATTGTTGATCATGTATTGGCGAAGACGTTTTGAAGCCCATGCCAAAGCACAACACGTTTTTTCGAGCATGGAGTAACGAGACTCACAGTCTGTGAATTTCTTACTCAGGTAATAGATGGCATGCTCCTTCTTACCGGTCTCATCTTGTTGTCCAAGCATACAACCCATGGATTCTTCCAACACAGTAAGGTACATGATTAATGGTCTTCCTTCAACTGGAGGAATCAATATTGGTGGTTCTAACAGGTATTCCTTGATACTGTCAAACGCTTTCTGGCAATCTTCAGTCCATACAACCCCTTGATCTTTGTGGAGAAGCTTGAAAATTGGCCCACAAGTAGCAGTCATTTGAGAAATAAATCTGGAGATATAGTTTAATCGTCCAAGAAATCCTCTTACTTGCTTTTCAGTTTTTGGTGCAGGCATCTCTTGAATAGCTCTGACTTTGTCGGGATCTACTTCAATACCTCTTTGGCTGACAATGAAACCCAAGAGTTTTCCAGATCTAACCCCAAAAGTACATTTGTTAGGATTCAAACGAAGCTGATATTTCCTTAGTCGTTGAAACAACTTCAAAAGGTATTCAATATGTTCTTCTTCTGTGCTGGACTTGGCTATCATGTCGTCCACATAAACTTCAATTTCTTTATGCATCATGTCATGAAAGAGAGTAGTCATTGCCCTTTGGTAAGTTGCGCCTGCATTCTTCAATCCAAACGGCATCACTTTGTAGCAAAAGGTACCCCATGGGGTGATGAAAGATGTCTTCTCCATGTCTTCAGGAGCCATCTTAATCTGATTATAACCGGAGAACCCGTTCATGAAGGAAAAGACGTTGAACTTAGCGGTGTTATCAACCAGCATGTCAATATGAGGTAATGGAAAGTCATCTTTTGGACTGGCTTTGTTCAAGTCACGGTAGTCAACACACATTCTGACTTTTCCATCTTTCTTCGGAACTGGCACTATGTTGGCCAACCATTGAGGATATTCTGAGGTGACAAGAAAACCTGCGTCGAGCTGTTTCTGAACTTCCACTTTGATCTTGTTAGCCATATCAGGGTGAGTCCTTCGCAATTTCTGCTTAACTGGCGGACATTCTGGCTTCAATGGCAAGTAATGCTGAACAATATTGGTATCCAACCCAGGCATGTCTTGGTAGGACCAGGCAAACACGTCAACATATTCTTTGAGAAGGTCTGTCAACTTACTCTTGATATCAGCATCAAGCAGTGATCCAATGGTCACTTCTTTTTTGTCTTCTTCAGAACCCAAGTTGATCTTTTCTAACGGCTCTTTGTGAGGCAAAATGGCTCTTTCCTCGTGCTTAAGTAATCGAGAGATCTCGTCCGGGATCTCCTCTTCTTCCTCTTCTTTGGCTTCGAACACAGGAAACTCAAAGTTGGGAGAGGGCATAGGGTTATTGCATTCAATGGGTTTATCAATAGTAAATCTGCACATGTGATTTATATTTACTTCAGAAAATTTATGAATGCAGGAGTGTATGCAGATTTTTTTTGAAAAAGTTTTTTTTTTTTTTTATTTTTATTTGGGTTTTTTAGGATTACCATTTCCAGAAAAAAAAGCAAAAATAAAACATATAATGTAGGGAATTCAAAATGATGCTTTATTTATGATTCATTTTTGAAACAAAGCCCTAAACACAAACTCATTTGCCTTGGGCAGGACAAAGAGGGAAACTTTTAAAACAAAGCCCTATACACAAAGTTATTTGGGCGGAACATTTAAAAGCAAAGCCCTATAAAACATCTCTCTGCTTTGGGCAAGGCAGGAGGTCAAAATAACAGCGAGGTGCTTACTTTGAGCGGCGAACAACATTCGGAACGTCGACAGCCTTCCAGTAGCAACGAACTCCTCTGTGTACTATGTATTCAGGAAAGTTCTCCCCAAAATTATCTTCAGTATTGAGATTGATCGCTGGTCGAGCAGGATTTGAAGGTCCTGGTTTGTCACCCTTGTTCTTTGTAGAGTTGAAACGGTCTTCTTCTACTTCTTGAAGAGCATAAGATGAATCACAATCTTCAGAATTTTCAGGGTGTATTTCCCAGTCTTCAGGATGAAGAGACTCATTGTCAGCGACACTTTCCGAGTCAGTTGCGGGACCATCTTCCCCTTCATCTTCAAAAATGGCATTTATGTGATAATAACCATCTTCAGGATTGTTAACCTTGGTAGATGCGTTGAAGTCGAAATCTTCAGTAATTTCAGGTTGCTGAGAAAATTGACAGGGCTGATAAGCCTCTTCTGGTTGACTGTTATATTCAAAGGAATCTCCCCATCCGGTTGGTTGGATATCCTCAATCGCAATCTTGTAACTTTCAGGTGCAGTATATTTCACCATATAATCAAATTTCCCACTTGGTTGTCCCAAGGTGTCCCAGATTTCTGCAGGAACAGGCTCAGTTTCTTTGCCTTTGGGTTTCTCTGACGGAGGATATGGTTCTTCCTGAGATATGTATCCCGAGTCATTGAGATAACATTTCCATTCTTCTTCAGTATCGGGTAGACCTTCTTCGATGCATTCTTCGATAAGGACATTAACCTCTTGAGGAATTGGGTTAAGGAATCCTCCACTAATGAATGTTTCTTTGATCGGACGAAGGGTTTCATCCTTCTTGGTGCAGTTTGAGAATGTTGGTGAACATCCGAGACCTGCTCTAGTTTCATTCTTGGTCGGGATCACAACTTGCCCCCAGCCAGTGGTAGTTCCATCTTTCACTACTTTTACCGCCTCTTTGTAAGAAGAGATTGATGCTTTCTTTTTGGAAGATTCGTCTTCTAAAGAGAGACCTTGGAACGGAGTTCCTTCCACATCATCAGCACTAATGAAAGAGAAATTGGATAAATGGCTCACCATCAAGGCTTGTTCTCCACTTATTGTTACCAATTTTCCATTTGTTACAAATTTTAACTTCTGATGGAGTGTAGACGTTACTGCCCCTGCTTCATGAATCCATGGTCGTCCCAACAGACAGCTATAAGCAGCTTGAATGTCCATGACCTGGAAGATAATTTGAAATGTATGCGGACCAATTGTCATGGGAAGGGTGACTTCACCGATAACAGATTTTCGCGATCCATCAAATGCTTTGACCACTACACCACTGAACTTCATAGGCATTCCTTGGTAAGACAAGCGAGCAAGAGTCGTCTTTGGCATCACATTCAAGGAAGATCCGGTGTCTACCAACACATTGGACAAAGAGTCTGACTGACAGTTCATAGAAATGTGTAAAGCAAGATTGTGATTTTTGCCCTCCTCGGGGAGTTCTTCATCACAGAAGCTTAAATTGTTACAAGCTGTTATGTTGGCTATTATTCCATCAAAGTGATCAACAATCACATCATGATCTACAAAAGCTTGATCTAAGACCTTTATCAGGGCTTCCCTGTGGGCTTCTGAATTCAACAGCAATGAAAGTATTGAGATTTTTGAAGGAGTCTGTATAAGCTGATCCACAATCTTGTATTCACTTCTTTTGATAAGCTTCAAAATTTCGTCAAAGTCAGAATTGTCATTGGTTCCACTGGACTGACCAACATCAGTGTTTGTATTACTGACAGGAGTTTCCACAAGATTTCCTACTGGTGTAACAACAGGATTTTGTCCGGCTGCAGGAGCAACAGGCTGCTTTGGAGGTAGTGGAGTATACACACGTCCACTTCTTGTTACTCGACTCACATCGGCGATATTCACGACAGATGAAAGAGTTGGTAAAGGAACTTCTTGTCCATCCTTTATCATTGTTGTATTGTAGTTGTATGGAACTGCCTTGTCAGAGTCATAAGGAACAGGTCCAGGTAGACAAATGATCAAAGGAGCAACAGGAACCTTCGGCTTGTTGTAAGTAACTTCCATGCGCTCAGGCATGTTGAAATGAGGAACGATGACGTTAACTGTAGGCATTTCCGAGTTGATATCTGAGACTAAAAGCTCATGCGGATAACATCCTATCATGTTAACTTCATTTTCATCCCTATTTCTGTAGATCTCAATAGTACCATTATCTAGCAAAACTTGGAGATCTCTTCTCACAATCGAACACCCGTGAGGATCCACACAACATATTCTACAGGAACCGTATTGATGCTGGCGAAAATTCTGCCCCCGACAAAGAGTGGCGTGCATTTGTACCAAATCTGCTCTTGAGAAGTTGATATTATAGACTCGGTATTGGCCAGGACACCCATATACCATGTTTACAACATGCCCTCCATGATTGGGCAGCGGATTTGCTTGCACATTAGGATTCAAATTTCTGAAAGAGAGGAGATTAGATCTAACCAACCTCTGAACTTCATATTTCAAAGCTATGCAATGCTCAAGATCATGGCCCGGTGCTCCTTGATGATAAGGGCATGAGACCTCTGCTTTGTACCACCATGGGAGTTTCTCAGGTACTGGTGGTGGTGCTTTAGTTTGAATAAGGCCTCTTTCAATCAGTGCAGGGTACAATTCTGTGTAGGTCATCGGAATTGGATCGAACTGTGGAGCTCTTTGTACTCGATTCTGATTATTGTTTAACTGCTGAGCCTGTTGTCGAGGCTGTTGTTGTTGAAACTGAGTAGTGAATCCCGGATTTGGTGTTGTGTTAACGACTGGTGTGATAGAAGCAACCTGTCGCTGACGATTGACATTTCCTCTTGGCCTCCCTTGGGATACCATGTCAACACTTTGTTCTTTCTTCTTTGGGAAACCACTTCCGAACTTTTTGGTTCCGCTTGAAGATCCACCTTCTTTAGTCAGACGTCCGGTCCGGACTCCTTCTTCTAGACGCATCCCCATGTTTACCATTTCGGTGAAATCACTTGGAGCACTAGCAATCATGCGTTCATAATAAAACGGACTGAGAGTATTCAAGAAGATCTTTGTCATCTCTTTCTCTTTTAATGGTGGATTAATCTGAGCAGCAGTTTCTCTCCATCGTTGGGCATACTCTTTGAAAGCTTCATGGTCTTTCTGAGCCATGGATCGAAGCTGATCTCTGTCTGGAGCCATATCCGAGTTATACTTGTATTGTCGGACAAAGGCCTCGCCTAGGTCGTTGAAAGTTCGAATATTAGTGCTATCCAAGCCTGTGTACCACTTTAGTGCGGCACCAGTCAAATTGTCTTGAAAGTAATGGATGAGCAACTGATGATTATCTGCATAAGTAGACATCTTCCTGGCATACATCACAAGATGGCTTTGTGGACAAGAACTACCTTTGTACTTCTCAAAGTCAGGGACCTTGAACTTAGCCGGTATTTGTACACTGGGAACCAAACATAGCTCCTGGGCATTCTTTCCAAACAAATCTTTTCCCCGAATAGCTTTGACTTCCAACTGCATCTTGTTGAATTGTTCTTGGAGATCTCCTACAAGGCTTCGCTGATTTGTGCTATCACCCTGATCATGATAAATCTCATTGTCTCCGTAAGGAACAGTGTGAACCATAGGAGTCGGAATCGTCATAGTGGGTTGAGAAAGTGCCATAGTGACTTGAGAAAAAGTTACCCCCGAATGTGGAATAAACGCCGAACCCTGTGCAGCGGGCGCTTCAGTTGTGGATGTTTGAACCCCGGAAATATTATGGCGGAAACCTGTACCGAAGCTGAAAGGCGGGCCCCAACCTTCGGGCATGGAGAAAGATGGAATACCGAATGCAACTGTAGAAACTGGAGTAGTGACCTCAGATGTTACCGTTGCTTGACTGTTGGGTGGCGGCGGCTGATTCTGTGCGGCCATTAAGGAGTCAACCAGAGTAGTGAGACTTTCCAACTTTTCCTGAAGGGTGGTCACTGTACCACGAAGCTCAATATTCTCTTGTTCAGAACTTTCCATGATTCTTCTTCTGCTTGAACGAGTATTGTATCTGTGATCTGATTGCGAGTGCGGTCGAGAAACTTTGAGACGCGACAGCTTGACGATCTAATGGAGAAAGATCCAAAAGATGAGACTCTATATAACAGACTCGATATGCAGAATGATGTATGCAAAAAGAAATTTATGATTTTTCCAAACATTTTAAAGATTATCTTCTTTGCAAACATTTGAACACAAACAAATCTTTTATTCATTCATCATTTTTTTTTTATTGCAATAATGGGAAATGTTACAACATTGGAGCGTAGCTCCTTACAAAAGCAAATGATAAATAAAAAGCTAAACAATCCTAAGCATCTTCATCAGACGAAGAACCAAATGCATTGTGCAGCTTGAGCTTCATGATTTCTTTCCCATAGTAAGCTTTCAACTCGGCCTTTTCAATCTTTAGCTTGTCAACAATATTCTTCCAATCATCAGGAGTCGGAGCGTTGCTTGTCGAGCCTTCCAGATTTTTCTTGCTTTCTTTGATGTACCTTTTGATTGCAGCGTCTTTCTGGCGAATCTTCTCATCATTGCTCATGAGCCATCCATCTTGACAGTAGAGAGTTTCTTCGTGATCTTTCACTCTTTTCTTCAACTTTCTATTTTCCACCTCAGTGCTACGAAACTTTTCTTCCCAAGCATCTTTTTCTGTCCTCATTTTAGCCAAAGTGTCTTGGTATTCTTTCATAGTGGGAATGTTGGGTCGTTGAGACACTGCAGGAAACATGGGTTTTTCATAAGCGTAAGGCATTTGGAACTCCTTGGCTCTTTTCTTTACCCAGCAGGTGTAGGCGTCCATGGCAATGCAATTTCTTTCTTCGCCTTTTTCTTTCCATCGGACGTCGTACCAAGCTCTCATCATTCTTGCTTTCAACTTTTTAGGATTATCCCCTTCTCGGTAAAAGTATCCTTCCACTGAGGGACCAGCAGGTTTAACTGAATTTGCATACCCGAGTTGTCGTCGGGCTAGGACCGGATTATAGTTAATTCCTCCTTGTGTACCAATGAGGGGTACGTTGGCGAACTCTCCACAACTATCAATGGTTTCTGTACCACAGCGAGCCAAGGTATACCAACGAATATCATTATTAGTAAGAGACATAAGTCTTCGAGGCCAACGCAAACCTTCTCGGTTTTCCGTGAAAATAGGAGACTCAGGTAAGTGTGAAACAATCCATTTGAACAACAAAGGTGCACAACATACAATGATTCCACCGCCTTGGCGATTCCTATGATGGACAGAGAAATACATGTCACCAAGCAAAGTCGGAACGGGATTTCCAATCAGAAAGATCTTTATGGCATTGATATCAACAAAGTTGTCGACATTGGGAAACAGAACCAACCCATAGATGAGCAAGGCTAGTATAGCTTCAAAGGCTATCATGCTACCAGTTTCGATGAAATCAAAGGCTTTCTTTACCAGGAAGTGTGAGGTTAAACCCGGGAGGTTTCCTTTGGTAGTCCAATTACTCTCTACTTCAGACTTTTTCAAATGGGTACTTGCTGCAATGACGTGTGACTTAGGAATGGCTTCCAAACCATTGAAGGGTATTTTGTCAGACACAGGGATACCCAAAAGATTGGCATATTCTTCCAAGGTCGGTACCAACTGGTAGTCTGGAAAGGTAAAACACCGGTAGACGGGATCATAGAACTGAACCAGAGTTTTGAGAAGTCCTTCATCAACATCAGTGTTCAAAATAGGCAAAAGTTTTCCATAACTTTTCCTAAAATTAGAAGGATCTTGTACAGAAGATGCTAACTCTATCAGTCTTTCTACATCAGGCGTTTTGAAACCGTACTTTTTGGTATACCTTTTTTCCATAACTTAATCCTATAATGTTTGCAAAGGAAATTCTCTAAAATTTTTGGAAAAATCATGTTTTTTATGGAAAAAGATGGGTTTTTTAATGAATGTATGAATGCATGGATGCATGGATGCCACATATTCAAACATGGTGAAGCAAACATGGTAGTTCAAACATGGTAACATGGTACTACAAACATGGTATACAAACATGGTAACGCGAATAAGTTCAATGGTCCAGCGTCACGAGCATGAGGTCAGAGAACCAAAAATGGGATAGTTCTAGTTAATCACCTGCAAAACATGTTCTACTGATACGTCAGAGTCTACATTTTTCTTTCGGATATTACCGGCCTTCCACAATTAAACTCATGAGCCAGTAATATTCTCAAGAAAAACTCGTCTGAGTGTGGTTCTCCGCATGACAACTAATCCAAGTCTTCACCTGAATAGTTTCTGCACCACAACCTAATAAGGCCAGGATGGGTTGGGGTTCTACGGTCTCTCATCTTCTACAGTTCAATGAAAGTAATAATGTCTTCGCTACGAAACATGCTAAACATATATTACCAACAAGGAACCTCCACTGAGCGGAAGGATTCTCACGTGCGCCTGCACATGACTATACCCTCCACCTAATTTCTTATGTGTACTTAATCCGGGTTAGGATTTTGTCCATAATGTATCACTTGTAACAGAACCACGCAAGTAGCAGAACCAGAACCACACATATAACAAAAATGAAATGAAAAAATCAAGAAAATAGAATTAACCCTTCCTTTGGAAACAATAAAAAGATGGTCCCCAGTGAAGTCGCCATTTTTCTGTCGCGGGCGAAAAATCGTTTTTGTGTTCCTCTTTTTTGTGGGATGAGACACCTGATGCCTTCTTTGGGCTCGAGTGCTCAAAAAAATGATTTTTCTTTTGTACCGACCAAACTTTTTATTATTTCCAAAGTAGGAAAAGGGAAAAAGCTGCAATAACCTAAAAGTGGGGGGAGAGATCTTGGGTAAGAGGGTTGGTTATACGAAGGGAAGGTATTAGCACCCAACGTATCTATAGTACTCTATAGGTTTCTTTGCTTTGTTTTTCATTCCATGTTACGGTGGAGGTTCTTGTGAGAAAGAGGTGGGACCTAAGGTGTTTGTTTGATTATGCTCGCAAAGATCATCGCGATCCTCTGCATACATATCCCTTAGAGGGAATCAGAGCATCTGTAGCTCGGGGTCTAAGGGTGCTAAGGTTTGAGTGGTTTTTTTTGTTTTGTTTTGTTTTGCTCGCCAAGGATCGACCTTGTGCCTACGTATTCTCAAAGGGATGTTGAGAAAGTCAGAGCAATCGTAGTTCCCACTTATGCTAGTGGAAGCAAAGGAAAATAGACAAATGTCGTCTAAATGCTAGATGTATCTAATCTATATCATCACATACATCTGTTTGTTTTTGTTTGAAAATCTTTTCATTATAAGCCCGGGGCCATGCCACTTAAGGTGCTTAGAATGATAAAGATGTTTTTTGTTGTTTAACCAGCCTTGTGGCAAAAACTTTCAATGAAGTCAGCCTTGTGACAAAAAGTTTTGATTAATCAGCCAGCCTTGTGGCAAAAGTTTCAATGAAGTCAGCCTTGTGACAAAAACTTTGATTAATCATCCAGTACGGTGGTAAAACAGTTTGATTGATTAGCCAGCCTTGTGGCAAAAAAAAGTTTGATTGATTGATTGATTGTTTGTGATGATATAGAAGAGATACTCCTAGCATAGAGATGAAAAATGTCTAATCTCCTAGGGTATTTGATTTGGATATTGGGGATGCTTATAAGAAGCCCGTGGGTCCTTGTACGAAGCCCAAGAGGAGGCTATCCGAGGGTCCTTGCATTGTAAGCCCAAGAGGAGGCTATGGGAGGGACAATCCAGGGTCCTTGCATTGTAAGCCCAAGAGGAGGCTGTGGGAGGGTCACTCGTTTGTACAAAGCCCAAGGGGAGGCATGGTATAGTTGGTTTGAGCTCTTAGAGCGATTTCACCGGGAAACCATACTCTATGTCCTAACCTAAACTAGTGGAGATTCTTTGCACGAAGCCCAATAGGAGGCTATGGGGAACCTAGTGTTGTACTAAGTTGAACAAGCACATATAACACAATCACAAATATAAACAAGTACGAGCAAATATGAACAAGTACATGAACAAATATGAACAAGTATGAACAAGCACATATATATGACAAAGTGTGTGTATATAATGGAGTTTATGAAGGAAATATACCTGTAAGCATGATCCATTTGTATACACAGGGCTCGGGACTCACACTCGAGGAGAGATCCACTTGAATTTATTCAAAGCTATGTAAACAGGTATTTATAAAGGGGCTTGGGACTTATACCTACATGGAGGCCCATGGTATATCTTTGGGAAGATTTAAAGAAACCTTCATTTTTGGTTTGTTATTCAAAGTTAAAAATCAAACTGATCGAAATATGTACAAAAAGGCGTACAATGAAATACCTAATTTCATGTACTAGAGTGGGTATGTACAAAAGGGCTTGGGACTTATACCTACATGGAGGCCCATGGTATATTTGAAAAGTTTTGAATCATTTGAAGTTTTGTTGTTTTGAAAATGATTTGAAAATTGTTTTGAAAAAGATTTTATTTTTATTGTTTTATTGTTTTGAAAACTGTACAAAAAGAAAAGAAATGGGACTTACACTCTCTAATATTCGAGAGGCCCCTGTTTTATTTTCATAAAACAGGGTGGATGGTTTGAAAAAGATGTGAGATTTGTTAAAAAAAACTGTTTGGAAGTAATTTGGAAAAAGTTTTCTGTACAAAGAAAAACTGTACAAAGAAAGAGGAAAGGGACTTATACTCTCTAATATTCGAAAGGCCCCTGTTTTATTTTCATAAAACAGGGTGGATGGTTTGAAAAAGATATGAGATTTGTTGTTAAAAACTGTTTGGAAGTAATTTGGAAAAAGTTTTCTGTACAAAGAAAAACTGTACAAAGAAAGAGGAAAGGGACTTATACTCTCTAATATTCGAGAGGCCCCACTTCGTTTTGAAAATCAATTGATCAATTAAAAAGATTTAATCAATAGTTTTCTTTGAAAATAAAAAAGAAATGGTTTATCGTTTTTGAAAAGAATTGCGATCGCTTGTTTTAAAACGACTTGAATTTGACAAAAGTCAACTTAATTAAGTTTAAATCAAATTTTAATGCTTAATTAAGACCTAAGTGATTAGGGTTTGATCACAAAAATATTTATAAGTGATTAGGTTTGAAAATTAGATGAAAAACAGTATTTAAAGTATTTAAAAACACTTAAAAATATGCCATTTTAAACCTAATTAAAAACATATTAAATAAATCTTTTTTTGTGATTTTTTTTGATATTGTTAAAATATGTATATTAAATAAGAAGTGTGTAAAAAATGAATCAAAAATGAGTTGATTTGAATGGTTAAATTAATTGATGAAGTTGTGAAGAAATTGAAAGAAAATAGTGATAAAAAAAATGCTTTTGGCCTCACCAGGGTTTGAACCCATGCACCCACGCTTGCTAACCAAAACATGGACCAACTGAGCCACGCTTGTGGCTTGTTTATAATACGCTTCCAATGCATTATATTTTAAAACAAATATTTGAATTCTTTGAACGAAAAAACGCGCCAAGAACACAACCCTAACTGAATTTTGAAATTCTTCAAATCTGCGTTGTTTTGATTGATCAAAGGGTCTATCTCACTCGGTTTTGGACGAGGAACATGATGATGACTTTTAATTTCATTTATTTTTACTCTAAGATAATCAATTCTCTGATGAACACGAAGAACCCTAATATGACAAATCATTGTGAAATCGTGTATGATCATGATATGATGCAATTGATTGAGGGTTATTATTCAGTGATGGTGCAGAAACCAGATGGTAACTCAGTTTTTAATTTATGATGCATGTATGATAGAGTTTGAAGTTCATGAGCACTTACCTCAAAAACGGCAAAGCTGGAAATCGAATTTGAGCCTGGAGGTGTTACAGATGTTGTTGCTCAATCTGGACAGCTTCAATGGACCTTATAGAACATGTCTGGATGCTTGGAGTGAATTGGAAACCTCTTGATCACCTTGTAGTACCCGAACTGCAGTTTAGCTCAAGTGAGGATCAAGCTAGTTGATTTTGATGTTTCAGATCATGTATGATGGTTGGAACAGTTCATGTGAAGTATATGGAGTGTGTTTGGATGATTAACTTGGACAGATATGGCCTGGTATGAGAATTGATATGTTAAGGCTCATTTTATGCAAATATGGTGGTTGAAGAGTGATTCTGAGATTTAGGGTGATTTGGGGTGTGTGAGTGGTTCAAACACATCCCATATGATGTTTAGAAGTTGTGGGAAGCATCACTTTGTTCAGAACTTGCAAGGTTTGGAGGTTGAGTTTTCTACCTCACTTTGAAACACATGACTTGTAATTCAAGAAAGAAGAGAGAAAACCTATAATTGTGAGGTTTTGGTGTGAATTGAAGAGTGATTTGAACCTCTATTTATAGGCCATGAGTTCTGAATGCAGAGCCTTGCAACTTGCTTCTTCCTTTGGTGATTTGGCACTTGGAGATAGAAAGGAATCTTACCATTAAATGCATATGGTTAAAGTTACTAAACCATGGTTAAAATTGGCTATGGTTCTTATCTCTTTCCCATCTGTCTCAAATCAGAAAATATCTTCCAATTATTGCCTCTATGTATCATTACTTGGACCATTTGGCAATTTGGTTCATAACTTAATGAAAATGGCTTGAAATTTCAAGTGAAAATGATCCCTAAATGCATAATTCAAAACCATAGCTATGCTCCATATTTTTTCATGCTCTTGGACATTTTGGAAAGCTCATGTTACACACTTAAAAACCCTAGTTGAAAGTTTCTTCAAGATCTTTAAGGAAGTGGGTGAAAAAGATCCATGAACTTTGAAGAAAATGAAGTTTTAAGTGAAATTTTCAAAAGATACCAACTTTGAACCTCCATTTCTCTTAAATGGTTGATCTTATGGAAAAAATTTATATGTGTCAAAGTTGTTCATTGGATCAAAATCTACAACTTTCATGTTGGAAGTTTTTTTCAGTTTGTAGGTGAAATTTTGAGAAATTCCCTTTCAAAGTTTGGAAAAAAACCATGAAAAACACTTAGAAAATTTTTCTAAGTATGAAAGTCAAACTTTTGACTTTTTGATTCTTGATTGATTTTCTTGATTTTCCTTGATCAAATGACTTCATATATCATATATTGATGATTCAAAACTTCAAAAGTCATGGTTGACCAAAATTCCCCAAAAGTCAATGGTGATCTTGTACAGTTGACTTTTTCAGACAAATCGCGTTTCTGGAGATTTCAAATGAAACAGGCTATCCTCACCATATGAATGGTATGAATGGATCATATTGAAGCATTAGAGGATATTGAGTCATGGTTTGAGTTGTGGCACCATGTCCTAATTAAAAAGTCAGTCATTCAGTGAATTAGGTCAAAAACCCTAATTGTCGACCTGATGAAATTGATGACTGTGGGTCTTGAATTGAGATGTAATTTCCATTGGATATTGTCATAGGGATTATTTGAGGATGATTGAGGTCTTTGATTGACTCCCTGGGGACTTTTAGGGTTTCCCAAATGTGATCCCTGATTTTGGTCCCTGATAGTTCAAAACCCTGATCTGAGGATTTGTCTGATCAATCTTTGTATAGGAGATGTTATGAGCCAATGGATTAGGTCAAAATGATGCACTTGGGGTCTTGAGGTCATGTCCCAAGTCATTAGGTCAATCTCTGAGCAAAAGTCAGGAGTATGCTATCTTCAGTCAAAACCCTAATTCAGTCGATTCAAAGCTGTTGAGCTTGTTGAAATGAATCTCTGAGGACCAAATGTTGATTGATGATGAAGATGGTTCTTTTGAGATGAAGGGAGAACAAAACCCTAATTGACTGCTCCTTGCACTGATGAGTGATCTCTTGATTAAATCCCTGCTGAGTCACCAGTAGCAAACACAAGCTATGCAATTTGTTAGAGATGCAAATGATGCATATGCTATGATATGAGGTGGTATCTTAGGTCAAAAATTGGGGTATGACAGTCTCCTTGTACTAATCAGCCTATTATGGCTCTTTTTCAAAATCAATGCAGCTCATGCTCAAAATCAATGTTTTCACTTTTTCTGTTTTTGAATACGTAAACGTCCCAATGATAATTTTGAATGAACATATGCATTTGAATATGATTGATGTTTATAAGAAAAACAGGAATAACATTCAGGTAATGTCCCAATCATCTGGACATTCTCCCGAAACCAGCATCGGAAGAAAAGTTCCCCAACAGAGATGCGTTTCTCAGCAAATTCCTCAATGAGATTGTTCTCTCCAACAAAGCGATTCGAGAAACTTTATTCCCCAGCAGGGCTTTTCAAGAGCACTATCCCCAGAAGGTGTGTTCCCCACACCAAGGCTTGGTCAAATAGTGCATCGGAGGATTACGCATCTTTCTTATTCCCATTCAAAGGGCATCAAAATCAGAACGTTCAAACTACCTTCATCTCCAAGCAGTAGTCAAAGATCCCTCAACGGAGTACTCTGGTCCGTGAGGAATTTCCCCAGCTGAGTATACTCGAACAAGATAGCAAAAATCTTCAAACAATCACAATGCCTTCGTTTCCAAAATAGCAAACAGGGATTTATTTTCCCAACCAGAAGTTTGATACGCTTTAAATTGCATAAGTCATACATCATACGCATATTCATACACAACATATAATGTTTCATGACAAATGCATACATAACATGCACATTTCTCATTTAGTTTGAGAATCTCAACATATACATTACATGCATCATGACATTGCATGTCACTAACTTGATTTTTTCAGGTGGACAAATATCCTCAGAAAAGTTGTTCTCAATCACATGCAGTGTTCCCCTGAATTCTATTCAGACGAACATTCCTCTCAGGTATAATCAAACCAAAGATTCATTCTGAAGGGATCTCTCTTTTCAAATCACCTATCAACTCAAAAACAAGCAACACAGATCTAAGTCGATACCTTGGACGGTTCCTTCATGATCTACCTTCAGATCTAAGTCGATACCTTGGACGGCTCCTTAATAATCTACCTTCAGATCTAAGTCGATACCTTGGACGGTTCCTTAATAATCTACCTACAGATCTAAGTCGATACCTCAGACGGTTCCACAACGGTCAAACTTCAAGATCTAAGTCGATACCTCAGACGGTTCCACAACGATCAATCTTCAAGATCTAAAGCTGATACCTCAGACGGTTCCTCATAGATCAACTTTCAAAATCTAAAGCGGAAAAAACTTTGGACAGTTCTGTAACGATCAGCCTCCAAGATCCAAAGCATTAACCTCGGACGGTTCCGAAACGGTCAACACAGAGGTTTTCAAATCCTTCATCAAGATATAATCAATGGATTCATTCTGATGAACAAACCATCAACACATTTGCTAGATGGCATCTGAAAGCCCATCTCAGGTAATGTTTTGATCTGCCAACAACATTTCTCAGACAACATTCAAATGCAATTTCCAACATCGCTTCCGGTGGAGGTAAGTGAAAATTTTCAGGGCATTTAAATATTCAATCCTCTTCTACCTTCAGATTCCAATCGATCTCTTCAGGTTTAAGAAGATTGAATAGGGGCAACTGTTATACCCAAAAATTTGCCCGCATCTTTTTCAAGAAGAAGGCAACAGACTTCTGTCTAAAAATTGGGAGTTTCATATAATCTTGGATTTTATTCCATAAATATCCCGATTTTATGAATACTCAGTTTTTAGAATTTTTCTTATACGGTATTTTGGTTCGCTGTTTAATTTATTCTTACACAAACGCCAAGTACTATTTACTACTTCACACACTCTGTTTATTTGAGATTTATTTGCAGATAAATAGTACTGACGCAATTGGTAGAGAATTAAATTTTTGCAGGCGCAAAGTCCAGGGATTCAGACTGTACTGGTAACGAGTAAATTATTATTAGTTTTTGTTTCCCACTAATTTTTGTACTATATTCTATTATTTTCAAAATCTTTTCCTTTCTTTTTAAATCTCTTTCTTTCAAAATCAAATCCTAACTTTATTCTACACATCTCTCTTTTTCAAACCCTACCATACACTTTCTTTCAAATCCTACTACCACTCAAATTTTCCTTTTTTTTGTACGGAATCACTTCATTCCCCAACGTCTCTATCCTTCTTTTTACTCTATAAATACCTCTCATTTTTTCCATAAATTCTCACATCAAATTTTAACTCATCTCTCAAATTTCTACTTCATATTTATTTTCTCTTCTTCCCCAGCAAAAATGGCGAAGTGGATGGATACGTGTTTTCTTATGGTCATAACCGTCGTGGTGGTGATCATGTCCTTTTTCTGTCGGCATAGTCCTGAAAAATGCGGACCTGGGTTTTTTACACTCCCGATTATCTATATGTTGTTATTTATAGCATGGGTTTTTAATCGTTATTTTTAAAGTTTGTCGTATCTTTCATTTTTAAATAATGTACCGTTTATTTGTCATACTGTTCATTATATTATGTAATATTTGTACTGTCAGTATTAAATGTCGTACTATCTGTCGTACTATAGTTTAATTATCCAGATAATATTTTGTGTGTTTTCTGCCAGTTAAATATTTATTTTTCTGTGCATTAAATATTTTTCAGGGTTATTATCGGTAATTTCGTTCGCGTACAGTATAGTTTATTTATTTATTATGTTTGTGTTTTTCTAACAACTCATGTTAATAAATTTTCACCATTAACACATGTAGCAACCTGCCCTGAAAATATAGCTTTTAGAGTCGCCGCCTATTCTACCAAGGCGAATAGGAAACCTCGCGCAGTTAAGAGATCAGGGTAAGATACCATATTCAGGTCGAGGGAAGGTGTTAGGCACCCTCAACCCTTTCCTAAAGGCTAACCCTTCAAAGATAAAGGTTTATGGCAAGGTTTATAAAGAAAGGTGACAAAGAGTAATAAGAGTTAAAGGCTAATTATTTGAACATGATTAGAGTTTAGAAGAGGGGGACTCGCCTCGTTGCCAAGTGCCTACGTACCTCCTTATGGAGGATCCGAGTCTACGTAGTTCGGGGGACGGGTTGTACGCCCTTTGAGTTTGAAATTTGATTTGATATGGTTTTGGAGGCCTTTGAATAGCCCACCGTAGTTTTGAATGAGGATGAAAATCTGTAGTTTGATATTGAGGTTTTGAAGGGTTTGAAAAGTGTTTTGAGGTTTGGGCGTACAACCCTTGATTTAATTTTGCACTATTAATCGCAACGATCAATAGATTCGATCGCCATAGTTAACAGATTTGAAATTGTATCGTTACCAATTTTAATCAATTGATCTGATTATTACTAATAACGAATTAGGATTTTTTTTTTATAATTTTTAATAATTAGTTTGTATCGTTACCCCTCGTAATCGATTGATTCGATTAGAAAGAATAAAGAATTAAAGTTAGAAGAAGAAAAGTTAATCATCACAACTAATAAAAATAGTTGCAACCATTTAACGTGTAACACCCCACACATAATTGACTAGTATATTATGCATGAAACGTTAAAAATCGGTATTTGAGTACATACAAAAGCTAAAGATACAAGATGATCCATATAAATACAAGATGAAATAATATTAATAATTACAAAACATGTGTCTTCATGGATCTGCACAACGGAAAATGAGATCTGACGAGGTCTCCGAGCCATCACCACTTTAAGTCGTCAATTCGAACCTGCTATCTGTCAAACGCTACTAAACTGCACCTGAAAAAAATATAAGTTGATTGGGGTGAGATTACTAAATCTCAGTGAGTCCTCCTATCCTATGGGTCCACTCGGTTCTACAGGGTACATGCATCAACAAATCGAATCCACCATTGATTCGGGGTTATCCTCACATCCGGTACAAGTACGGAGAAAACAAGGAATCGTCCACCATAGGACTCATCATATACAAACACACAAGTATATCACAAACAAGTATGCAAAACCCGTATCCATATACGGGGAATCAAGAAGTGTAATAAACCTCGGCTAGATTATGGAACGAACGCACCCTCGATGAGTCCACCCATGCCTAGTGTCAAGGGACTTGTACAAGCTCACTGCAGGATGGTTAAACGGGTTCGCACAAGCCTAAGTGTCCGCGAGATGACATTAGCCTAAATGGCGTCATTGTCCCATTAACCTTCTTCACGCAAGTGGGTTACACCGAGTACAAACCGCCACCTTGACGCATGGTCCCACCGGGCGAAAGCCTAGTATTAGTCTACATGACTTTACTAGAGGTGAGTTACAATCATTATGTAATAGCCTACATGGCCACATAACCCCACCATACCGAGCACACAAGTGTGTCAACGTCAATGAGTATAAGCCCCTCACGGCACTCACGAGCACACTACAACGGTAGCTCAGGTGCGCGACCTCTGATCATAACATCGGACTATTCCACGGACCATATGATCCAGGATAATACCTTACATCATAGTAAGAGGTATACCCCAACCTAGCCCCCGGCCACTTCAATTCAAGCATACGTACACACATCGAGTGTAATATCATGATACAAACCAATCCGAATGTTCAACCAAAACATTGGACATCAACATAGATCCATACTTATCTCATCAAGGTAATCAAAATCAATCACAATTGAATAGACAAGGAATTGATGAAATAAACTTATCCAACATTATGTATAATATTCCACATAAACAAAATGAATGGAATTATCGGTAATGTGTGTCATAAACACCACTCTTCAGACATTTATATGCATATTAATAATTAAGGAGGGGTCCGATTACGATTAGAATCCGAAACTGGCCTCAAGGGAAGGAAAAATATAATTCTGCCCAGCACTGGCCGCTTAGCGGCCTGTAAGCGGGCTTTCCAGGGGCGAACCTCAACTGTTTCCCCGCTTAGCGGTCTCACGTCCGCTTAGCGGGCTCGCGATTTTTATTTCTTCACAAACAGCATCATCCGCTCAGCGGGCAAACTGGGTCCGCTCAGCGGAACCGCGAATTTCTAGAAAAATGCTCAGCAGCCGCTTAGCGGACCATAGCAGACACAGAAAAATGCAGAACTCATCAGTTCTGTCCTGGGGTATTTTAACCCCGTGAATCCACCTGCATGCACGATTTAAAGATATATCCAGCCAACAAATAACATTAACAACCAATAAATAACACAATTATCATGTTAGTGTCATGGATTTATAATTATTTCTCACAATCCCTAAACCCCAATCACTAACCCTTACATGCAAATCCCCAAGTTACTATCTAAAGACTCACCTTGGATTTAGGGAGGTTAGAAAGAAGTTCTTTGCTGCCATTGAACTCCCACCATAGCCAAAGTTTCACTACATCTTCATCAAACCCGTAGCCAATCTTTGACACACATTCAGCATGGATCTTCCAACTTCAAACTCGTTTTTCTCCACAAATAAACAAGCTATTAGAACAAAATAATATACCAAATCGAAGAGAATTCCGTGTAGAATCCAAATCTTCGAGAATCACCTGAATCGGAGTTGTGAGCAGAGAGTTATGATCAGATTAGTGAGAGCTGTCCATGGAATACGAAAATGGAGTTTGTGAGAGAGAACATAAACTTCTCTTCTTTCTCTCTTCCTTCTTCCACTACTCTCTCCACTTCTCTTTCACAAAATCTGAATTGGAATAATGTGTCTCTAACTAACCAATCATGTGCCATGCAATATAAGGTTAAGGTCCATAATACCCTCTAACCAAGTCATTTTTACACCATTGCCACTTAGTTAGTGTCTAACCAATTCCTTTTGGTTCTAACTAATCCACTCACCATCTTAGTCACTTATAATGCATATAAATAATCATGCTTACACAAATATGGGGTATTACATAACGGAATATGATTTAAATGCATTTTAATTAAATATCATTTTAATTAAAATTATTGTTGACCATAGCGATTAATCGATTTAATCGGCACGAACAACAAATTAGAGTTTTTAATATAAATATCATATACTAATTTATTTGATAAAAATAATTATTAGTATATAAATAATATATTAAAAAGTATTTTAATTTAAACAAATAAATAATTAAAATTATTTGAATTTTGTTTAAGGTTATAATCCTGTGTGGTGATTATGAGGGTGTATGATATGGGGAATAAACCTGAATGCGTTGGATTAAGCTGAGTGGAGAGCCAAGGGTTGGATTTGTGAGGGCTCATGGTGGGCTATAGAGCTGCAGGCGAATGGAATCAAGGAGAGAAATTCAGAAAAATAAATGAAAGGGCCAGGGATCGAACCCTGGACCCTTGGGTAACCACGCGTTCGCTTGCCACCCCAACCAAGCACCACTTCTTGTTAACGAATGAACACAAAAAGGTTATCAATGAGATCTTGCCAGCTATTGAATTTTAGGCGCCAGAATTCAAACAGACCAATGGCCTGCTGACACGCTATCATCGTCCCCATTAAAACCTGCAATTTTCTAAAACATTTTGCTACGAATCTGCTGCGATCTTTCCGTACCAAACATACATGGAAAATAGCGAATAGCCCATACTTGGGCATAAACCTTTCGCGACCCAACAGACCCTCTCGTCTTAAGCACACGAATCTAGCCATGCTCCTATTGTGACCTAATTTTACCTCTAACGGCAAAGCCCCAATTTGAACCCAAGAACCCTAATTCGTACAACAATGGTGTTTCACGATTTAAACATTCAAACCATAATTAAACCACCCAGAAATGTTAAGGGGACCAAAAGCAATCAAAATATTCAATCAATTAGCTATAGATGCACATGAATTACTCCAATCGGCCATAACTTTAAAACCACATACCTTGGTTAATTGGAGGGTTATCTGGGGGTTTTGTCGCAGAGCAAGGATCCAGATACCTTCAGAATGCCTTGAGGGAGCTTTTGCAATCCTTACGACCTCTTGCAAGTCACCAAATCTCCAAATCCGAGTTCAAGTTTTTTGTGAATTTTTGAGCTCTTGAATACGTGCCTCTGATCCCAATCTCCAACCCCTATTCGTGTGGCCTCCTTTACTTACTTATAGGCAATGGATTAGGTCAATAAAATTGTCCAAAACCTCACTTGAATCCAGTCTTGCCATTTGAGAAAATTCACTTTATTCTTGAATGAAATCTTGCTATTTTTGGGCAAATATTGTATCAATTTCTTTCCTCAATCAATAGTCCACGAAAATATATTATATTTGGCCATAAATGTTGGTTGGAAACAGTCAATATGGATCTTTTTCAGATAATACTTGATTTTCTTCAATTATATCATTTTTTATCATTTTTAAATAAAATAAAAAATCATATAAAATAAAATAAAAGGTGAAATTCGTGGCTTATGGTTTGGATAGCTTGTGGATCAAGTTTGAGTCATAAAATATAGGCCCATTTGCAAAATATTCCAATTTGAACCCTCTTTATTTCACATTTTGCCTCCAAAGATTGCTCAACTTTGATCAAGCATATCTCACTCAATTTTTTAGCTATGAGGGATTTCTAAGACTTTTTGGAAACCTCAAGAGTTCCTCTATAAGCCACTTTGGAACATATTTTCCATTTGGAGCTTTTATCTTGATCATATCCTCTTTGCCAAAAAACTGCTTTCGAAGGATGCTTGAAAATGACCTGTAATCTTTTGCATCATTCCTCTCAAATGAAGCATTTCTAGCCCTGGCTTGTGAGAGACAAAGTTGCAGGGAATCCAATTTCCTTCAAAATAGGCTTTGAGTGGGGAATTTTTGATGTTCCATGTGAAAGTTATGCCTAGTCAAAGTTGGGTTGACTTTCTCCTAAGAAACCCTAATTTGAACCTTTTTGTATTTGTTCATCTCTTAGTTTCTATTAATGGAATCATGATCAATCTTTGATCAAATGATGGTTATGGAATCATGATCAATCTTTGAATCTTGAACTTTGAATCATTATGAATGGAATATGGAAGGCAAATTTTGGGGTATGACAGCTGCCCCTATTCAATCTTCTTGAACCTGAAGAGGCAGAAGACGATTGGACACTGATATGCCCTAAAATTTGCTTGCGTAAGGGAAGGAGTTCTGTGGGAGATGGGCTTATAGATGCCACCTATTTGCCTGGCAGGGTACTTGTCTAAAGCATATGCTTTTCAGACCTGGATCATTTGATTGTATCTGAGGAGATAGGAAGTAATGTCTTACATAAGACTACCTGAAGAGGTTCCTGAATAGGGTATATCGAAGGTTGATGCGAAGAAGCTTAGGTTTTGAACAATGCTTAGGAAGAATGTATTGGAGAAGACTAACTGAGGAGTTCTCTAAAAGAACTAAGTAGGTCTTAGAAAAGATTGGATAAACATTTTAAGAAGGCTACCTAGAGAGGCATGATACGTCTTAAATAAGACTCACCTAGAAAGGCTCCTAAAAGATATGAAACGTCTTAAACAAGATTCACCTGGAGAGGTTTTTAGAAAGGATATGAAATGTCTCAACAAGACTACCTAGACAAGTTAGGATACGTCTTACATAAGACTAACCTAGAAAGGTTTTTGGAAAGGACGTGATACGTCTTACACAAGACTCACCTGGAAAGGCTCTTAGACAGGATACAATATGTTTTAAACAAAACTACCTAGAAAGGTTCCTATAAAGGGCATGATATGTTTTAAACAAAACTACCTAGAAAGGTTCCTATAAAGGACATGCAACGTTTTAAACAAAACTACCTAGACAGGTTCCTATAAAGGACATAAAACGTTTTAAACAAAACTACCTCGAAAGGTTCCTATAAAGGCCGTGAGACGTTTTAAACAAAACTACCTAGAAAGGTTCCTATAAAGGACATGAAACGTTTTAAATAAAACTACCTAGAAAGGTTAGGATATGTCTTAAACAAGACTTCTTGGGAAGGTTGTTAACCGTTTTGGACAAGACTACCTGGAGAGGTAAGAAATTCTTTGATTGCTTCTGGATTGTCTTTGAAGAAAGACTTGGAATGAGGTATTAGCATTGTATCTGTTAAGATTGAATCGTTGATACGATCGTATTTGCGCTGTAATTGGATGATAACATCCTTTTGATTATGAAGTGACCTGAAAAGGCAGCGTTAGTTTTATGCAATGTCATGATGCATGTGTCATGTAATGAGATTCTCAAAATAAATGAGAATTATGCATGTATGTCGATCCCACACTGCAGGTCGTAGATAATACAGGCGTGGGAAGGCCAATTGAGCAACAATGCTCTTTGTGTAGTATTAGTGTGACTTCCCGAATATCAGAAATTTTTAGAGACGTGCCCCTTAATCTGAAGGAGGGACCTTTAGAGGGAACTCGAGTTTCACCATGTCTTGCCTGATATGCATTGCCATAGTGTTTGAATCCTTGAAAGATATGCCCCTAGTTAATAGTATCCTTGATTGTATGCCCCTGTTTTAGGAAAACCCTCTGGATGTGGTTTCCCCATTCAAGAGTCCTTATCAGGAATGATCGTCTTTGATTAGACCAATTTCGAGGTCTCCTCGATGCTAAGTGTTGACTTGAATGTGAAGCAGATGCTTCTCATAATGAGTCATGCGTTTCGGTCGCGTCCGACGGACGGTGATTTGCTGAGTACTCAGAATGAGGTGATGTTTTTTTTATAAGATTACCTGGAGAGGTCCTTGGAAAGAATGGGAAATTGTCTTAAACAAGACTGTGCTTTTAAAAAGATCAGAGGGACCTGTTTGTGAAGAGGGTCAAAAAGATTCGTATAGAGGATGGAGACTGTTTTTGTGGCGTTTTAAACAAAACCTAGGAAAAAACATCTTGAAGAGGATCACCCTAGAAAGGATGGTGAACTGTCTTAGAGAAGACTCTGCACTTTAAACAAAGTTTGACAAGGTTCTTGGAAGCATAAGAGGAGTTTGAATATGTCTTAAAAGACTAACTGAAAATGTTAAGAGATGTTTTACAAAAGACTACCTAGAAAAGGTTCTTAGAAAGGAATATGTCTTAGAAAAGACTGTCTGAAAGGGTTTGAAAATGACGAGAGATACCTGAAAAGGCTCGTAGAAAGGATGAGGAGATGTGTCTTCAAAAGACTATCTGAAAAGGGCTCCTAGAAAGGGTAAGAAGTATTTGAACATGTGTTAAAGAAGACTATATGGACAGATTAAGAAGTATCCTATAAAGGTTCCTGGAAAGGATGTGAGAGTGGCATTGACGCCATCTGATACTGAGTGACCTTTGCAACATGCCCCCAGGTAATGGTCTTGCCCCATGGGCTATTCAGCATCCTTGAGAGATTCCATGAATCTTGATTAGATTTCCCCATGTAACTGGGATGATGACGGGTTATGCCCTGTGTACACCTTAGCTTTCTCAGTCATGTGTAAGAGATGTTTCTTCTTTTGATGAGCTTCTTTTTTTTTAAAAGCTATTTCGCCTGTCGGTGGGATTTTTAGCCATTAGCCATGCCCCATGCAACTTCTCCCTGATGTTTAAACATTTGAATCCACATAGACAAGTGTACTTTATAATGAAATTCATAAGATGCGAATGCATATGTCTGTCTTGAAAGTTTAAAACATTTTTTTGAATAAAACGAAGTTTTTTTTTTTTGTAAGAAAGTGATATCAACTCAAGAGTTATAGCAGACCTTAAGGAGTCGGGATACCTTTGGTAACGATATGCTTTCGAACTAACCATGCTTCAGTTAGGACTTTTAAGGGTTGTAACGTGGCCTGGTTCACGGTTTAAAGAAACAAAAGATAGAGGCTCAAAGTTTATTTGTACCCAATCCCCATCTTCGTGATGTTCTCCAGTCCTACGCTCAGTTAGCTATACGTTTAAGTTCCAAAAGACTTTGGGAATTGTAATATGATGGTTCAAAAACCAAAAGTTTATTTGCAAAGGCAGTCATTTTCCTTGTAAGGTTTTTCTTTTTGCCGAGGTATGTAGTGACCTCTTTTCGACTTTGTTATCCCTAACTTTTGCCTGAACTGTTCATTTTAAAACTACAGTCAGTGGGATGCCCCAATTTTGCCTAAGTCTCCTTAATAGGTTTTGGCTTAGCAGGCCTTTGCATTGCTTTCTCTTTTTTCTTTGCGGATATTGACTACCGGACTTAATGATGACGGGGAACCATCGATGATTATATTCAAAGGAACAACTTGGAATAATTGAGTTAACTGAGCAGCTACCCTACCCCAGGTTATGTATGAAAGGTTTTATTTTATATGAAGGAAAACTCCTACTTCTTTAGGCTCAAAGGGGTTGACGAGGGATTAACATCCTTATATATCCGTTATTTAGGAATTGAAACAATGCCTGTACATCATCAACACGGTCTGTTCGAGAGCGTAATGTATGAAATTGTGGTATCGTTTTAGTCATTCTCCCTCTAAAGGTGTACGACTTTTAACGAGAGTTGAATATCACAAATGAGAAAACCGAGTAAAAACACAGTTTTAAATATAGTGAGAACACTAGGAATAAATCAAGACAAACGTAAGCAATGCATTAATGATTATTGTAAAGTACACAGCATATGTCGTAAGACTAATGTTTAAACAAACGGAAAGAAATTGCGAATGAAAACAAAACTAATGATCTAAGAAACCCTCCTTCTAGCCACCTATTGCATTAGACTTGCGAGGATCTTCGAACTCAATGAGTCCTTCTTCAATCAAATATTGGATCTTGTGCTTCAACGGCCCACAATCCTCTGTATCATGACCAGGACTATCTGAATGATAAGCGCACCTAGCATGATGCTTGTACCCAGGAGCGGGGTTAACTGGAGCTGAGTATGGAGGTAGCAGAGTTACCAGGTTCTGACTGAGCAAACGTTGCAAAGCTTGAGACAGTGGCATGTACAACGGGGTGAACGATCATTTTGGCTTGGGCCTCCAGGTACGTTGGCCACCCTGTTGCTTTTGTTGATCCTTTTGCTGTGATACTGGGGCCTGATTACCCATGATTGCCCCCACCGTGTTGGATTCCTTTTTTCCGTCATATGACTTCTTTGTGTGATAGGAACCTGAGGGTGCCCCTTGTATCTTCCCATTTTTGATTCCATCTTCAATTCTCTCACCAATGACTACCAAGTCTGAGAACCCTGAAGATATGCTTCCGACCATCTTGTCGTAGTACGGTCCTTGCAAAGTGCTCATAAATATGTCCACCAGTTCTTTTTCCATTAGGAGAGGTTGGACTCGAGAAGCCATTTCCCTCCACCTTTGGGCATACTCCTTGAATGATTCATCCTTTTTCTGCGACATGTTCTGTAATTACATCCGATTGGGTGCCATGTCCAGGTTGTACTTGTATTGCTTCAAGAACGTATTAGTAAGATCATTCCAGCTTCGGATATAGGATTTCTCCAATTGCATGTACCAGTCAATAGACGCCCCGCTTAAACTCTCTTGGAAGAAGTGTATCATCAGCTTTTGATCGTGAGCATAAGCAGCCATTTTTCGCACATACATGCGCAAGTGATTCCTTGGACATGTGAGCCCTTTGTATTTCTCGAAGTCGGGAATCTTGAATTTGTGTGGGATAGTCAAGTCTGAGACTAAGCTCATTTCGAAGGTATCCACGTCGAAGACATCGTACCCTTCTACCACTTTTAGTCTTTCTTCTAGCGCCTTGATTTGTTAACTATCCTTGGAGTCTTCCCTAGAGTCGGGATTAGACTGTTGTGTCTGAGGTGCTTGGTCTGTGTTGTCCACCTCTTGCACTCCATATTGTAGATCCAGGTAATCATCATCCCTAGGGACATTGCTAGCAGGAATGCGAACTGTGCGGGTTGTCCCTTTTGTTTGTGGAGTGGGGACAAATCCTTCTTGGGAGGTCTCTCCTTTCTCTTGGAATTGGATAGCTCTCCTGACAGATTGGACTGAGGTTTGTCCTTAGCCGGGCCAAAGCCTGAAACAAATCCTAGCAGCGGATTTTCGTCGTTAGGGATCTCATCCTGAACCAGGGTATCCCAGAACTGAACCTCTTTTGCCTTGTCTTGTTTATCTAGGGGGGCCTTCATGAACCCTAGCATCTGAGCCATACCTCCTTTAACCTCTTCCATACTAACCTTCAGTTGATCCACTTCCTCACGAAGGGCGGCTTGATTCTGTTCCAGCTGATCCATTGATCTCTTTTGCTGAAATCTTTTTTGATAAGACGGTCGGGATGTTAGGTTATCCTTCCCAATGGTCCCTTGTTCTGGAGATAGAAGAGGAATCTTCTCTTAATGCCATGAAAATGATGTGTATGCCATGCATGATATGCATGATATCTTTTTTTACTTCTTTTTGAATAAAGTATGATGCAAGAATGCCCATGATGTATGATGAATGGAAAAAGAAATAATAAAAAATAATGATCAACACATATATATACATATAACACATAATCACATAGGCCCTAGGTTCATAAGTTCATAGGTTCGACGTAGCGGCTCTAGGGAGCCTACCTTTTTATGGGGGGTTCTAGAAGGTCTCATGGGGTCGTTCGTAGCCTCCGAGACTTTTTGTCTCTTCGGATTTTAGAACAACTCATTTTATCCATGAGGTTCGAATTTTTGGGGTAGGTTCTCGGAGAGATTTGCCAAGTATCCAGTCCTGCCCTCAACAAAGTCAAGCCTCGTTTTGGACATTTCCGAATACTCAACCCACTCCGAGTGGAGTTATCAATGAGACTCGTAGACGATTCGATTCCCCCCTGATCTCAAAGTTAACTCCCACACTTAGGGTTTAACACAACATTAAAAAAAACCAGCAATGCATATAATATATAATCCAACATTTTAAATAAAACATTCAATAAAAAAAATCAATGACAAAAAACAAAACAAATAAATAAAGAAAATATTTACTATAAAGATGAACCTCCTCCAAACCCTAAAAATGGCAAGTTTGCCAAACCCTAAAATACGCCAAACCTAAACCCTGCCAAAACCTATAGGAGCATAGTATTCACTATTAAGTTGTACCCAGCAGAGTCGCCAGCTGTAGCGACCTGCCCTAAAAATATAGCTTTTAGAGTCGCCACATATTCTACCAAGGCGAATAGGAAACCTCGCGCAGTTAAGATATCAGGGTAAGATACCATATTCAGGTCGAGGGAAGTGAAGGATAGAAAAACACTTAGAAAGGGGGGGGGGTTTGAATAAGTGTGGCTTTAAAAACTTGACCGATAAAAATAAATTGCACAGTTATTTTTATCCTGGTTCGTTGTTAACTAAACTACTCCAGTCCACCCCCGCAGAGATGATTTACCTCAACTGAGGATTTAATCCACTAATCGCACGGATTACAATGGTTTTCCACTTAGTCAGCAACTAAGTCTTCCAGAGTCTTCTGATCACACACTGATCACTCCAGGAACAATTGCTTAGATACCCTCTAAGACTTTCTAGAGTATTCTGATCCACACGATCACTCTAGTTACAACCTGCTTAGATAACCTCTAAGACTTCCTAGAGTATTCTGATCCACACGATCACTCTAGTTCCTTACAACTTAATGTAATCAATTCTAAGAGTATTACAATTGCTTCTTAAAAGCTATAATCACAAACTGTGATATTTCTCTTATCGTTTAAGCTTATTCTCACTAATATATTACAACAGCAATGTAGTGAGCTTTGATGAAGATGAAGATTCTGAGCTTCGAGTAGAACAGTGTTTCAGCAAGTTAATATTCACAGAGTTGTTAAGAATTGGTAACCTTGCTTCTCATCAGAACTTCATATATATAGACACTTGAGAAGATGACCGTTGAGTGCATTTAATGCTTTGCATGTTCCGTACAGCATCGCATTTAATGTTATACGCTTTTGTCAACTACCTCGAGCCTTGTTCACGCTGTGTCTACTGACGTTGCCTTTAATAGCTTCTAACGTTCCTTTTGTCAGTCAGCGTAGCCTGCCACTTGTACTTCCTTCTGATCTGATGTTTGTGAATACAACGTTTGAATATCATCAGAGTCAAACAGCTTGGTGCAAAAGCATCTTCCGATCTTCTGACCTTGAAGTGCTTCTGTGCGTGATACCATCAGAACTTCAGTGCTTCTGATCTCATGTTCTTCTGATGCTTCCATAGACCCATGTTCTGATTCTGCTTCGACCATCTTCTGATGTCTTGCCAGACCATGTTCTGATGTTGCATGCTGAACCCTTGAGAGACAAAGCTTCTGAGCGCTGAATTATGCATACTCTATATATATTTCCTGAAAAGGAAATTGCATTGGATTAGAGTACCATATTATCTTAAGCAAAATTCATATTATTGTTATCATCAAAACTAAGATAATTGATCAGAGCAAATCTTGTTCTAACAATCTCCCCCTTTTTGATGATGACAAAAACATATATAAATGATATGAATTTGCGATCAGAAAGAGCAGACGGCAAAAGACAAATTACACAGCTATAGCATAAGCATGTGAATATGTCTCCCCCTGAGATTAACAATCTCCCCCTGAAATAAATACTCGAAGAACTTTAATAAAAGACTTCCCTGATTATTTCGGTAGAGACGATCACATAAGCTTCTGTCTTCAGAAAATTCATAGCTTCTGACTTCTGCTTCCATTGGACAGCTTCAGAACTTGAATTTCTTTAGATCCCTAGAACACTCATAGCTTCTGATTCCTGCTTCCATTTAGGACAGCTTCAGAACTTGAATTTCTTTGATCATCAGAACATTCACAACTTCTGATTCCTGCTTCCATCTAGGACAGCTTCAGAACTTGAATTTCTTTGATCTTCAGAACATTCACAGCTTCTGATTTCTGCTTCCATTTAGGACAGCTTCAGAACTCGAGTTTTCTGGATCTTTAGAACATTCGCAGCTTCTGATTTCTGCTTCCCTCAGATAGCTTCAGAGCTTTGAATATCTACCAACATCACTTCATGCTAGATTTGTATCAGAACATTGTTGAATGTACTAGAGCATCATCAGAGCATCTCTACATCCTGAAATGTTACAGAACAAAACTAAACGACAAAAGTCAGCATGAACGAGTCAGAACATAAAATGTATATTAGAACACATGATATGTATCAGAGCCATATAGGCTAAAATAATGTATCAGAGCAAATAGAATTTTGTCAGAGCAAATAGACAAATATGGATCAAATTCTATTATCAGTGCTTCTGATTATTCTACTTTCTTGCTTCTGATTCTGAAGCTTGACAGCACTCAGCTTGCTTCAGTTTCCTTGAGCTTATTCTTTTTACAGAATAACGCTTCTTATGGTTTTGCTTCTTGTGTTTGCTTTGAAGATTTTCTTCACTTCTTTATACCTGCAAAACACTTAAACCATATAGAACTTGCAGTTCTTGTTAGCAAATGTGTGGGAGCTTTACCCAGCAACTGATAGATTAATCAAATCATTTATCATTTATCTTCTCCCCCTTTTTGTCATATCATCAAAAAAAATATTTCAAAAGATTCAGATGTAAAAAAAAACGACAAACAAAATCAATGAAATGCAAAACAAAGAAACTTTTCATTGATAATCAAAAGATATTACATGAGAAGATGTTTAACAAGCAGATGCAACAAGGAAAGAAAACTACTAAGACCAAAGACTAAGACCCTAGCTAAGACAAAATCTGCGCCAGCATGTCTTGAACCCTGTCATAATTTGCAGTTTTCCTTGCCATGAAGGAGTGAAACGCATCATTGACTGCTTCTTGGGCTTCCAGGCGAGGGGTCAGGGAGACTTGATTCTGATGCAGATCTTCCACAATCTCTATCAGAAACAACATTCTCAGCAGGTGAAGATGAAGAGATTTCTTTGGAGTGGGTTGAGGGAGAGGAAAGGTTACATGAAGAGGAAGTTGAGTCTTGAAGGTAAAAAGATGAGGAAGAAGATGGAGATGATGGAGGGCTTTCACCAGGGGGTTGAAACACACGTCTAGAATAGTTTCCAGACAACTTTGCTTCGAATGGATTCACCTTGAGAGGGTCATAGGTGATCTTTATCTTTTTGGGTTTGGAAGAAGATGTTTCAACAGCTTTTCTCTTTTTGTTTTGATCATTTTCATGGTTTCCTGGGCTTGATGAAGAGTTCATGATGGATTTGCAGATAATGAACAGCTAGAGTTTGATATGAATGCAAAGAGATAGAGAAAGAAAACAGAGACAGAGTGTAATAGAGAAAATATAAGAGGGAAGGAGAAGCGTTTGAAGAGTATTTAAAAGAAAATAAAATGAAACAAATGATGGATAGCATTTAATGTTACGTGACATGAGGAGAGATAATAACGACAAATGAGGTGACTAGCACAGTTACCTATGGTCGGCGTCCCTTCAACTGCACGCGCGCTTATCCATGAACAGTAAAGACAGGTTTACCATCCCGAGATAAAACGTTACAGCTGTTTTGTTTTAAAAGAGGTTCTGAATCAACTTAGACAATGAAACGTTAGTAATAACCGAATCATAATTTCTAAAAGATTTCAATCAGAACTTCTGATTAAAAAATAATCCACTTTCATTTCAGAAGATACTCATACATAAGAACTTCTCATCTTCTCATTCTGGGCATAAATCCATACTGATGTTCTTCAGAATGAACTTAAACCTATCTTCAGCCAGGGGTTTTGTAAAGATATCAGCCCATTGATGGTCTGTATCCACAAAGTTTAAAGATAGAATACCCTTCTGAACATAGTCCCTTATGAAATGATGTTTAATCTCAATATGTTTAGCTTTTGAATGAAGAATAGGATTCTTAGATAAACATATAGCAGAAGTATTATCACAGAATATAGGAATGTTACTCTCATATATCTGATAATCTTCTAGCTGACTCTTCATCCAGAGCATCTGTGTACTGCAACCAGCAGCAGCGACATATTCTGCTTCTGTTGTTGATAGAGCAATAGTTGCTTGCTTCTTGCTATACCAGGAGATCAAATGACTTCCAAGAAATTGGCAACTTCCTGAAGTACTCTTTCTTTCAATTCTGTCTCCAGCATAGTCAGCATCGCAGAATCCTACTAAGTTGTATTCTTTAGATTTTCTGTAAACTAAGCCAACATTAGTAGTACCTTTCAGATACCTTAGAATTCTCTTAACAGCAGTTAAATGAGATTCTCTAGGATCTGATTGGAATCTAGCACACAAACAAACACTGAACAGAATGTCAGGTCTAGAAGCAGTCAAATATAGAAGAGATCCAATCATACCTCTGTATAACTTCTGATCTACCTTCTTACTTACCTCATCCTTACCTAGGATGCATGTCGGATGCATAGGAGTTTTGGCTTCTTTGCAGTCTAGAAGATTAAACTTCTTCAGAAGTTCCTTCACATACTTGGTTTGATGAACATACGTTCCTTCTGATGTTTGATTTATTTGTATCCCAAGGAAATACTTGAGTTCTCCCATCATGCTCATTTCAAACTCAGCCTGCATAGACTCAGCAATTTCCTTTCCAAGTGTAGCATTAGATGTTCCAAAAATAATATCATCTACATATATTTGACAAATTAAAATATCCCTTTTAAAGGTTTTACAAAAGAGAGTAGTGTCCACTTTTCCTCTAGTGAAACCATTATCCAGAAGGAAAGAACTTAAGCGTTCATACCAAGCTCTGGGAGCTTGTTTCAATCCGTACAACGATTTCTTTAGTTTAAAAACATGATTAGGAGACATGAGGTCTTCAAAACCAGGAGGTTGATGGACATAAACTTCTTCATCTATATAACCATTTAAGAAGGCACTCTTAACATCCATCTGATAGAGAGTGATGTTATGTTGAGTGGCAAATGAAATTAATAGACGAATAGATTCTAACCTGGCCACTGGTGCAAAGGTTTCTGTATAGTCAATCCCTTCTTGCTGACTATAACCCTGAGCCACCAGTCTGGCTTTGTTCCTTACCACTTCACCTTTCTCACTGAGCTTGTTTCTGAAGACCCATTTTGTACCGATTATATTGAATCCATCTGGTCTAGGAACAAGATCCCAAACATCATTCCTTGTAAACTGATTCAGTTCTTCTTGCATAGCAATTATCCAGTCTGGATCTTCTAGAGCATGATCAACAGAAGTTGGCTCGATCAAAGATACAAGACCTAATTGACAGTCTGCATTGTTCTTAAGGAATGCTCTTGTTCTGATTGGATCATCCTTCTTTCCAAGAATGACATCTTCTGAATGACCAGAAATGAGTCTGGATGATCTTCTGACAGATGGTTCTTCAGAAATGCTTAGATTCTCCAGAGAAGCTGATACTTGATCTTCAGATTCTTTGCTTCTGAGAAGCTCTGCTTCTGATGCGTTGCTTCTTGGCTCAACAACTTCTGATATATCAATATCACAATCTGCAAAATTATCAAACTGCTTTGGTTTTTCAGAACCAAGCTTATCATCAAACCTGATATTGATTGATTCTTCTACAATCAATGTTTCAGTATTGTATACTCTGTAGCCTTTTGAGCGTTCAGAATATCCAAGAAGGAAACATTTTTGTGCTTTGGAGTCAAACTTACCAAGATGATCTTTAGTGTTCAGAATAAAGCATACACATCCAAAAGGATGGAAATATGAAATGTTGGGCTTTATATTCTTCCACAATTCATAAGGAGTCTTATTTAGAATAGGTCTGATAGAGATTCTATTCTGAATATAGCATGCAGTGTTTATTGCTTCTGCCCAGAAATGCTTAGCCATATTGGTTTCATTGATCATGGTTCTGGCCATTTCTTGCAGAGTCCTATTCTTTCGTTCTACAACTCCATTTTGCTGTGGAGTTCTAGGACAAGAGAAATCATGGGCAATACCATTTTCTTTGAAGAACTCTTCAAAGAATCTGTTCTCAAATTCACCACCATGATCACTTCTGACCTTTATGATTTTACACTCTTTTTCAGATTGAATCTGAATGCAGAAATCAAAGAACACTGAATGAGACTCATCCTTGTGTTTCAAGAATTTTACCCACGTCCAGCGGCTATAATCATCTACGATGACTAATCCATATTTCTTCCCTCTGACAGATGCTGTTTTGACTGGGCCAAACAGATCAATGTGCAAGAGTTCTAATGGCCTTGAGGTAGAAACAACATTCTTGGACTTGAATGCAGGTTTGGAGAACTTGCCCTTCTGACATGCTTCACAAAGAGCATCTGATTTGAATTTCAGATTAGGGAGTCCTCAGACAAGCATGACCTAATCTTCTGTGCCAGACCCACTGCTCTTCAGAAACAGACATAAGACAAGTCACCTTCTGACTCATAAGATCTTGCAGATCTGTCTTATAAATGTTGTTCTTCCTCTTGCCTGTAAATAGGATTGAGCCATCCTTCTGATTTACAGCCTTGCAAGACTTTTGATTAAAGATTATATCATAATCATTGTCACTCAATTGACTGATAGATAAGAGGTTATGTGTTAATCCTTCTACAAGAAGTACATTAGAAATGGAAGGAGAGTTACCAGACTTTATAGTTCCAGAGCCAATTATCTTGCCCTTCTGATCTCCTCCAAACTTGACTTCTCCTCCAGACTTAAGCACCAGGTCTTGGAACATAGACCTTCTTCCTGTCATGTGTCGTGAGCATCCAGAGTCCAGGTACCATGACATGTTGTGCCTTGTCCTTTTTGCAGCCAAGGATATCTGCAATAGGAATAATCTTATCCTTAGGTACCCACATTTTCTTGGGTCCTTTCTTGTTAGATTTTCTCAAGTTCTGATTGAACTTGGTTTTAACATTGTAAGCAATAGGAGGAACAGCATGATAATTCTTAATATGAGTTTCATAATATTTCCTAGGTTGTGTCACATGCTTTTTGGTGTGTGTTATGTGAAAACTTTGAGCATGTGAAGTGTGCCTAATATCATGGGAGTGGCCATACTTGAACTGATCATACAATGGCTTGTATGTGATTTTCATTTCATCAACAGGTTCAAGTTTGTATGGGGTTTCACCCTCAAAACCAATGCCAACTCTACTGTTTCCAGACACAGCATATATCATAGAAGCTAGCTGACTTCTGCCAATACTTCTAGATAAGAACTTCCTGAAACTTAAATCATATTCTTTCAGAATATGGTTTAGACTAGGAATGGATTTTTCTGAATTGGAAGGAGATCCAACATCATTGGATAATTTTAAAACTTTTTCTTTTAATTCAGAATTTTCCAACTCAAGCTTCTTCGTTTCAAATTCAAATAGCTTTTTCAGCTTTTTGTATTTGAGACTAATCTGAGACTTGAATTCCAGAAGTTCTGTTAGACTGGAAACTAACTCATCTCTAGTAAGTTCAAAAAATACCTCTTCAGAATCTGATTCTGATGTAGATTCTGATCCGTCATCTTCTGTCGCCATCAGCGCACAGTTAGCCTGCTCATCTTCAGAGTCTGAATCATCTTCTGACTCATCCCAGGTTGCCATAAGACCTTTCTTCTTATGAAACTTCTTCTTGGGATTTTCCTTCTGAAGTTTTGGACATTCATTCTTGAAGTGTCCAGGCTCATTGCATTCATAGCACATGACCTTCTTCTTGTCAAATCTTCTGTCATCAGAAGATTCTCCACGTTCAAATTTCTTTGAACTTCTGACGCCTCTGAACTTCCTTTGCTTGTTCTTCCAGAGTTGATTTAGCCTTCTGGAGATCAAGGACAGTTCATCTTCTTCTTCGGATTCTGATTCTTCAGGATCTTCTTCTCTAGCCTGAAAAGCGTTAGTGCATTTCTTGATATTGGATTTTAATGCAATAGACTTACCTTTCTTTTGAGGCTTGTTTGCATCCAGTTCAATTTCATGACTCCTTAGGGCACTGATCAGCTCTTCCAAAGAGACTTCATTTAGATTCTTCGCAATCTTAAATGCAGTCACCATAGGACCCCATCTTCTGGGTAAGCTTCTGATGATCTTCTTTACGTGATCAGCCTTGGTGTATCCCTTGTCAAGAACTCTCAATCCAGCAGTAAGAGTTTGAAATCTTGAAAACATCTTTTCAATGTCTTCATCATCCTCCATCTTGAAGGCTTCATACTTCTGGATTAAAGCGAGAGCTTTAGTCTCCTTGACTTGAGCATTTCCTTCATGAGTCATTTTCAAGGACTCATATATGTCATATGTCGTTTCCCTGTTAGATATCTTCTCATACTCAGCATGAGAGATAGCATTGAGCAAAACAGTTCTGCATTTATGATGATTCCTAAAAAGCTTCTTCTGATCATCACTCATTTCTTGCCTTGTCAGCTTTACGCCACTGGCATTTACCAGATGTTTGTAACCATCCATCAGAAGATCCCATAGATCACCATCTAGACCAAGAAAGTAACTTTCCAGTTTATCTTTCCAGTATTCAAAGTTTTCACCATCAAATACCGGCGGTCTAGTATAACCATTGTTACCGTTGTGTTGCTCAGCAGAGCCAGATGTAGATGTAGACTTTGTAGTTTCATCAGCCATCTTTTACTGAAGCGTTTTTCTCTTCCTGAATCTTTTCTAAACACGGTTAAGTGCTTGCACCTTAGAACCGGCGCTCTGATGCCAATTGAAGGATAGAAAAACACTTAGAAAGGGGGGGTTTGAATAAGTGTAGCTTTAAAAACTTGACCGATAAAAATAAATTGCACAGTTATTTTTATCCTGGTTCGTTGTTAACTAAACTACTCCAGTCCACCCCCGCAGAGATGATTTACCTCAACTGAGGATTTAATCCACTAATCGCACGGATTACAATGGTTTTCCACTTAGTTAGCAACTAAGTCTTCCAGAGTCTTCTGATCACACACTGATCACTCCAGGAACAACTGCTTAGATACCCTCTAAGACTTTCTAGAGTATTCTGATCCACACGATCACTCTAGTTACAACCTGCTTAGATAACCTCTAAGACTTCCTAGAGTATTCTGATCCACACGATCACTCTAGTTCCTTACAACTTAATGTAATCAATTCTAAGAGTATTACAATTGCTTCTTAAAAGCTATAATCACAAACTGTGATATTTCTCTTATCGTTTAAGCTTATTCTCACTAATATATTACAACAGCAATGTAGTGAGCTTTGATGAAGATGAAGATTCTGAGCTTCGAGTAGAACAGTGTTTCAGCAAGTTAATATTCACAGAGTTGTTAAGAATTGGTAACCTTGCTTCTCATCAGAACTTCATATATATAGACACTTGAGAAGATGACCGTTGAGTGCATTTAATGCTTTGCGTGTTCCGTATAGCATCGCATTTAATGTTATACGCTTTTGTCAACTACCTCGAGCCTTGTTCACGCTGTGTCTACTGACGTTGCCTTTAATAGCTTCTAACGTTCCTTTTGTCAGTCAGCGTAGCCTGCCACTTGTACTTCCTTCTGATCTGATGTTTGTGAATACAACGTTTGAATATCATCAGAGTCAAACAGCTTGGTGCAAAAGCATCTTCTGATCTTCTGACCTTGAAGTGCTTCTGTGCGTGATACCATCAGAACTTCAGTGCTTCTGATCTCATGTTCTTCTGATGCTTCCATAGACCCATGTTCTGATTCTGCTTCGACCATCTTCTGATGTCTTGCCAGACCATGTTCTGATGTTGCATGCTGAACCCTTGAGAGACAAAGCTTCTGAGCGCTGAATTATGCATACTCTATATATATTTCCTGAAAAGCAAATTGCATTGGATTAGAGTACCATATTATCTTAAGCAAAATTCATATTATTGTTATCATCAAAACTAAGATAATTGATCAGAATAAATCTTGTTCTAACAGGAAGGTGTTAGGCACCCTCAACCCTTTCCTAAAGGCTAACACTTCAAAGATAAAGGTTTATGGCAAGGTTTATAAAGAAAGGTGACAGAGAGTAATAAGAGTTAAAGGCTAATTATTTGAACATGATTAGAGTTTAGAAGAGGGGGACTCGCCTCGTTGCCAAGTGCCTACGTACCTCCTTATGGAGGATCAGAGTCTACGTAGTTCGGGGGACGGGTTGTACGCCCTTTGAGTTTGAAATTTGATTTGATATGGTTTTGGAGGCCTTTGAATAGCCCACCGTAGTTTTGAATGAGGATGAAAATCCGTAGTTTGATATTGAGGTTTTGAAGGGTTTGAAAAGTGTTTTGAGGTTTGGGCGTACAACCCTTGATTTAATTTTGAACTATTAACCACAACGATCAATAGATTCGATCGCCATAGTTAACAGATTTGAAATTTTATCGTTACTGTCGCGGGCGAAAAATCGTTTTGGTTCCTCTTTTTTGTGGGATGAGACACCTGATGCCTTCTTTGGGCTCGAGTGCTCAAAAAAATGATTTTTCTTTTGTACCGACCAAACTTTTTATTGTTTCCAAAAGAGGAAAAGGAAAAAAGCTGCAATAACCTAAAAGTGGGGGGAGAGATCTTGGGTAAGAGGGTTGGTTATACGAAGGGAAGGTATTAGCACCCAACGTATCTATAGTACTCTATAGGTTTCTTTGTTTTGTTTATTCCATTATTGTTATGGTGGAGGTTCTTGTGAGAAAGAAGTGGGACCTAAGGTGTTTGTTTGATTATGCTCGCAAAGATCATCGCGATCCTCTGCATACATATCCCTTAGAGGGTATCAGAGCATCTGTAGCTCGGGGTCTACGGGTGCTAAGGTTTGAGTGCTTTGAGAGAGAAGTTTTGCTCGCCAAGGATACGACCTTGTGCCTACGTATTCTCAAAGGGATGTTGAGAAAGTCAGAGCAATCGTAGTTCCCACTTATGCTAGTGGAAGCAAAGGAAAATAGACAAATGTCGTCTAAATGCTAGATGTATCTAATCTATATCATCACATACATCTATTTGTTTTTTGTTTGAAAATCTTTTCATTATAAGCCCGGGGCCATGCCACTTAGGGTGCTTAGAATGATAAAGATGTTTTTGTTTGTTTAACCAGCCTTGTGGCAAAAACTTTCAATGAAGTCAGCCTTGTGACAAAAAGTTTTGATTAATCAGCCAGCCTTGTGGCAAAAGTTTCAATGAAGTCAGCCTTGTGACAAAAACTTTGATTAATCAGCCAGTACGGTGGCAAAACGGTTTGATTGATTAGCCAGCCTTGTGGCAAAAAAAAAAAAAGTTAAGTTGATTAGCCAGCCTTGTGGCAAAAAGAAGTTTGATTTGATTGATTGTTTGATTGTTTGTGATGATATAGAAGAGATACTCCTATCATAGAGATGATAAATGTCTAATCTCCTAGGGTATTTGTTTTGGATATTGGGGATGCTTATAAGAAGCCCGTGGGTCCTTGTATGAAGCCCAAGAGGAGGCTATCCGAGGGTCCTTGCATTGTAAGCCCAAGAGGAGGCTATGGGAGGGACAATCCAGGGTCCTTGCATTGTAAGCCCAAGAGGAGGCTATGGGAGGGTCACTCGTTTGTACAAAGCCCAAGGGGAGGCATGGTATAGTTGGTTTGAGCTCTTAGAGCGATTTCACCGGGAAACCATACTCTATGTCCTAACCTAAACTAGTGGAGATTCTTTGCACGAAGCCCAATAGGAGGCTATGGGGAACCTAGTATTATACTAAGTTGAACAAGCACATATAACACAATCACAAATATGAACAAGTACGAGCAAATATGAACAAGTACATGAACAAATATGAACAAGCACATATATATGTCAAAGTGTGTGTATATAATGGAGTTTATGAAGGAAATATACCTGTAAGCATGATCCATTTGTATACACAGGGCTCGGGACTCACACTCGAGGAGAAGTCCACTTGAGTTTATTCAAAGCTATGTAAACAGGTATTTACAAGGGGCTTGGGACTTATACCTACATGGAGGCCCATGATATTTTTTGGGAAGATTTAAAGAAACCTTCATTTTTGTTTTTGTATTCAAAGTTAAAAATCAAACTGATCGAGATATGTACAAAAAGGCGTACAATGAAATACCTAATTTCATGTACTGGAGTGGGTATGTACAAAAGGGCTTGGGACTTATACCTACATGGAGGCCCATGGTATTTTTGGAAAGTTTTTGTATAATTTGAAGTTTTATTGAAAACGATTTGAAAATTATTTGAAAAGGTTTTGTTTTTGAAGAAGTTTTATTGTTAAAAAAAACTGTACAAAAGAAAAAGAAATGGGACTTACACTCTCTAATATTCGAGAGGCCCCACTGTTTTGAAAAACAATGGATGATTTGAAAGTGAATTGATTACTGTTATGAAAACAGTTGATTGAGTTTTAGGCTTACCTCGAAGAATGAGAAAATTGGATTTCTGAGTTTGAGGTGTTACCGTGATCCTCAAGTGGTATGCTTGGAATAAATTGGGATTTCAACAGATGTTAAGCATCCTCACCAGCAGAAAAGAATAGTCGGATAAGCTCACAGCTTTCAGCATTCCATGATCATCCAGTAATTATTTAAGTACTTCTACAGCAAATGGAAGACCAAGCAAACAGACAAATCCAAAAGACAACAGAGAAATAATCTCGAAGTCTTGGATGAAGTGAGAAAATTCAAGTAATATGCAACAGTAATCAATTAAAAATTTAAATGATTAGCTACACAAACTATGAAAATATCAAATTCAAATGAAAATTACTTCTAATAAAAGATATTTTTTTGTGATTTTTTATGAAAGAAGAAAATAATTAGAAAAAACATAAAACTATTATGCATCTAATATATTTTTTTGTTGTTTTTTATGAGAAGAAAAATAATTAGAAACATAAAATTTAAATATGCATCTAATATATTTTTTTGGAGTTTTAATAAGAATAAAAAAACACACTTATAAACATATGAAAATATTAAAAGAAAACTTTTAATATAAAAGACATATTTTTGTCATTTTTTTAATAAGGATTAAAACTCAATTCTATGTTTAAATTAAAATACTAAGTTTTATTATGCAAACAATTTCTTATAGAAAATTAAAAGAAATAGTTAGTAAAAAACAACTAAGTATTTGGGCCAGAGGGTTTGAAATTCGTATGGAGGTGCAGGCCCAACATGTAACAAAAGCTGAATGAGTAAATAAAAAAAAAAGAAAGAAAGCTGGGCCGGACCGGGTCGGGTCAGAGTGACCCGGATCCGCCCATGCTCTTATCACAAGTTGCTGGGTTTGAGAACCCTAAATCAACACAAGAGGCAGCGCCTCTTTCTCACCATCATGATTTTTCCACGATTTTTTCTGTTTATGAACAAACAACAACAACTGAATCTTTCTCTCTGCTTTATGCTCTCAACAACAACACAGCCCTCAAACATCCCGCGGCCTCCCTCTCTAACACTCTCTGCTCTCTCTCTCAGGGAACAACGACAGCAACAACATATCTCTCTCGTTCTCGGCTACCTCCGCTCACTTTCATTCTCAGTAAGCAACAACTTTAACTCGGTCTTTCCTCTCTCTCGCGTGGTGGACAACAATGGTTCGGTTGCTACAGAACTTCACCAAGATTCAAACTATCTTGACAGATAGAGGTATAATTCTTAAACGATTTCTATGAATCCGGTTTTGAAACTCATATTACCAACAACACATGAATTTCGTTTTCCTCCTTCAGAACATAGCAACAATTATTTATACACTCTCTGCTTTCGGTTTTGAGCAATTTACAGGTATAACAATAATTAACAGCAAGGTTGAGAGTGAAAGGGGAATCGAATTACCTGCGGCAAGGAGGATTTTACCGGTTTTACGTCGAGGTATGACTTTGATTACTTTCTGAAATTTTGATACAAGTAATTGTAACTATGGCTATGCTTTTGAATTCGCGACTGTCGCTGAGTTGATGCTGTTTTGAATTAATTGATGTCGCGGCTGAATTTTTGAATTGATTGATGTATGTATCGAATTCTTCCCGCTGGCTGCAAGTTATTATTGTTGCTTTGCTGAATTTTTGTTGAGTGTCTGAACCGTTGAATTGTAGTTGTGTTGTTCTGAACCGCTTCTGAATCGTTGTTGTGTTGCTGAATTTCTTTGTTGAAAATTGTTGCTGCAGAAAGTTTGTTGATAGAAGGTGGTATGAAGATGAAAGTTGGATGATGAGGATGATTGATGCGTTGATACGGGGCTGCAACTAGAGGTATGGTTTTGAATCTCTTTTTTTTCTGGAAATTCGGGTGGTGTTTTTGAAGAACACTTTGAGTTGCTCAATCTTTGAAAATTTTTTGATTGTAACAACTTTTGAATTTGTTGTTGTAGGATCTATTTTGATGAAGATGATGCAACAAAACCTTTTTTGGATATTAGGGAGACTTGAAGATGCAACTTCAAGTTGTTGCTCTCTACTAAGGTATGAACTACTTCTTCACCCCTTTTCCAACTATGGAACTAAGAAACTTTGAAAATTATGAGAGAAAAGGGAGGAGTGAAAAATCAAGTAGTTAAGGTTGCTTTGGTGTCATTTGCAATGAAGAGAACACTTCTATTTATAGGAAAAGCTTAGGATGTGTTTGGCAATTGGTAAACTTGATTGTCAATTTTCAATCATTGCAAGAATAAGAATAAGAATATATTCCTCATCATTGCAAGAATAAGAATAAGAATATATTCCTTATGTCATTATCCTTGTGACAAATAAGCCATGTGGGTAAATTTTTATGTCATTTTATGATATCTCTAAGTTGTAGAATTTTATGACATAAAAATCTCTCTTTGACATTCTTTGACTTTTGCTAATTTCACCCCTCTTTTTGTTTCTTTTTTTTCATGTTGCATGAGGACCTTGAAGAAAAGCATGAAGAAATTTGATCTTGAAGAATGAAGACTTGAAGAATTCAAGAATTGCATTTGAAGTTTTATTTTTTTCTTTTCCTTGTAATTCCAACTTTGTATGAATGAAACTTTGTATTCTTGAAAATGAATGGAATTTTGTAATTCTTGAATTTTGGATAAAGTCCACTTGTAATGCATTTGAAATTTAGAACTTTGTTCATGTAAAGAACTCCATTTGTAAATGCTTGAATTTCTCTTAGAATCCTTGAATGAAAGTGTTATTCAAACATGAAGTTTGAATATTCTTGAATGAACGTTGAATTTGAATTCCTTTGAAATGTTGAAAATTTGAATGGTCCTTTTTCAAAAGGAAATGGTGGAATATCCTTGAAGTATTGAACTTTTGGATTTAAGTTTTGAAATATATTCTTGCACCATGAATTTGAAATGATCTTGAATTAAAATCCTTGAATCCATGATCTTGAATCATTTTTGAAATAATTTTCCAACAATGGGCTAAACATGATATTTTCTTTGCAACTTTGATGAAATTTCCATTGGATATTGTCATAGGGATTATTTGAAGATGATTGAAACCTTTGATTGACTTCCTGGGGATTTTTAGGGTTTCCCAAATGTGATCCCTGATTTTGGTCCCTGATAGTTCAAAACCCTAATCTGATGATTTGCAATTTCACTGTTGATCATTCCTTGTGTAAGAGATGTTCTGAGCCAATGGATTAGGTCAAAATGATGCACTTGGGGTCTTGATATCATGTCCCAAGTCATTATGTCAAATTCTGAGTAAAAGTCAAGAGTATGTTGTCTTCAGTCAAAACCCTAATTCAGTCGATTCAGAGCCTTTGAGCTTGTTGAAATGAATCTCTGAGGACCAAATATTGATTGTAGATGAAGATGATTCATTTGAGATGAAGGGAGAACAAAACCCTAATTGACTGTTTCTTGCACTGATGAGTGATTTCCAGATTAAACCCTGCTGAGTCACAAGTAGCAAACACAAGCTATGCAATTTGTTAGAGATGCAAATGATGCATATGCAAATGATATGAGGTGGTATCTTAGGTCAAAAATTGGGGTATGAAAGTTACCAATTTTAATCAATTGATCTGATTATTACTAATAACGAATTAGGATATTTTTTTTATAATTTTTAATAATTAGTTTGTATCGTTACCCCTCGTAATCGATTGATTCGATTAGAAAGAATAACGAATTAAAGTTAGAAAAAGAAAAGTTAATCATCACAACTAATAAAAATAGTTGCAACCATTTAACCGAATATGATTTAATTGCATTTTAATTAAATATCATTTTAATTAAAATTATTGTTGACCATAGCGATTAATCGATTTAATCGGCACGAACAACAAATTAGAGTTTTTAATATAAATATCATATACTAATTTATTTTAAAAAAATAATTATTAGTATATAAATAATATATTAAAAAGTATTTTAATTTAAACAAATAAATAATTAAAATTATTTGAATTTTGTTTAAGGTTATAATCCTGTGTGGTGATTATGAGGGTGTATGATATGGGGAATAAACCTGGATGTGTTGGATTAAGCTGAGTGGAGAGCCAAGGGTTGGATTTGTGAGGGCTCATGGTGGGCTATAGAGCTGCAGGCGCATGGAATCAAGGAGAGAAATTCAAAAAAATAAATGAAAGGGCCAGGGATCGAACCCTGGACCCTTGGGTAACCACGCGTTCGCTTGCCACCCCAACCAAGCACCACTGCTTGTTAACGAATGAACACAAAAAGGTTATCAATGAGATCTTGCCAGCTATTGAATTTTAGGCGCCAGAATTCAAACAGACCAATGGCCTGCTGACACGCTATCATCGTCCCCATTAAAACCTGCAATTTTCTAAAACATTTTGCTATGAATCTGTTGCGATTCTTTCCGTAGCAAACATACATGGAAAATAGCGAATACCCCATACTTGGGCATAAACTTTTCGCAACCCAACAGACCCTCTCGTCTTAAGCACACGAATCTAGCCAGGCTCCTATTGTGACCTAATTTTACCTCTAACGGCAAAGCCCCAATTTGAACCCAAGAACCCTAATTCGTACAACAATGGTGTTTCATGATTTAAACATTCAAACCACAATTAAACCACCCAGAAACGTTAAGGGGACCAAAAGCAATCAAAATATTCAATCAATTAGCTATAGATGCACATGAATTACTCCAATCGGCCATAACTTTAAAACCACATACCTTGGTTAATTGGAGGGTTATCTGGGGGTTTTGTCGCAGAGCAAGGATCCAGATACCTTCAGAATGCCTTGAGGGAGCTTTTGCAATCCTTACGACCTCTTGCAAGTCACCAAATCTCCAAATCCGAGTTCAAGTTTTTTGTGAATTTTTGAGCTCTTGAATACGTGCCTCTGATCCCAATCTCCAACCCCTATTCGTGTGGCCTCCTTTACTTACTTATAGGCAATGGATTAGGTCAATAAAATTGTCCAAAACCTCACCTGAATCCAATCTTGCCATTTGAGAAAATTTACTTTATTCTTGAATGAAATCTTGCTATTTTTGGGCAAATGTTGTATCAATTTCTTTCCTCAATCAATATTCCACGAAAATATATTATATTTGGCCATAAATGTTGGTTGGAAATAGTCAATATGGATCTTTTTCACATAATACTTGATTTTCTTAAATTATATCATTTTTTATCATTTTTAAATAAAATAAAAAATCATATAAAGTAAAATAAAAGGTGAAATTCGTGGCTTATGGTTTGGATAGCTTGTGGATCAAGTTAGAGTCATAAAATATAGGCCCATTTGCAAAATATTCCAATTTGAACCCTCTTTATTTCACATTTTGCCTCCAAAAATTGCTCAACTTTGATCAAGCATTTCTCACTCAATTTTTTAGCTATGAGGGAGTTCTAAGACTTTTTGGAAACCTCAAGAGGTCCTCTATAAGCCACTTTGGAACATATTTTCCATTTGGAGCTTTTATCTTGATCATATCCTCTTTTCCAAAAAACTGCTTTCGAAGGATGCTTGAAAATGACCTGTAATCTTTTGCATCATACCTCTCAAATGAAGCATTTCTAGCCCTGGCTTGTGAGGGACAGAGTTGTAGGGAATCCAATTTCCTTCAAAATATGCTTTGAGTGGGGATTTTTGATGTTCCATGTGAAAGTTATGCCTAGTAAAAGTTGGGTTGACTTTCTCCTTAGAAACCCTAATTTGAACCTTTTTGTATTTGTTCATCTCTGAGTTTCTATTAATGGAATCATGATCAATCTTTGATCAAATGATGGTTATACTCTCATTCACATTATGTTGACCCAAAATTGAGAGTTTTTTTTACTGTGCTTTGATTATGGTTGACTTTTAGGTCAAACCAGTCGACTGTGGGTTACCTGGACCATTGAGGGAGCAAAGCTTTGGATTTGAATCTTGAACTTTGAATCATTATGAATGGAATATGGAAGGCAAATTTTGGGGTATGACAACACAACAAAAAACAAAAAGAAAAAATTAACTTTAACTGTTACGTTAATGCCTGAATAGTCAGTTGACAGTCAAACCCGCCGATAGTGCAATTCTATGTGTTTTGTACCATCAATCAAATCAACCTTTTGCATTTCAAAATTCCAAGATTTTTGTTCTAGAAGTCTTCTGATAATCACATGATCAGCAGAGACTCAGCACTGCACAAAAATCAGGTACGCTTAACTGTCTCCTACACGAACAGTCCCTAACTAGGGTTTTTGTTTTTTTTTTCAGGAGAACAAGTTTTTTGAGACCTCAAATGGATTTCATGGACCTCCATATATCTCAAAGTACCACCATACAAATTTTCAAACTTCAATTCGCTCAGACGCACAGTCAGCAGCTCAAACAGTCAACAGACGACCAGTTTGACCGAAAAGTCAACAGACAGTCAAAAATGACTTTTTTTGTCAACATCCATATTTTGTCAAAATATTCATCATTTGATCATTTGTTGATCATAATTCATCAAGGAAAGATCAAAAACCAACAAAACCCTAAGTTTCAAAATCAGGGTTTTCTCCTAAAAAGTCAACTGAACTTTGACCGGCCATAAATCTCTCCTCGTTCATTCAAAAAATTCCAACCAAAGCTTGTTTTGAAGTAAATTCAATTATCTTTCAAATGCAATTGATCCCAAGGTCATTGGATTCACCATTTGAAAAATACGAGCTCAGACATTACATGTCATTTTCAAAGTCAACAAAAAGTGGTTTTTTGTCAAAGGCCATAACATCAAGATAACTTCTCCAAATGAAAAAAAGTTTCCAAAGTAGCTTGTAGAGGACATCTTGAGGTTTCTAGAAAGTACAAGAACTCCTTCATATGATCAAAATTGAGGGATTTATGCCTTGTTGAAGTTGGCTATTTTTTGGGAAAATGCATGAAACCAACATTGATCAAAAATGTTTTTTTTCAAAAAGGGGCCAAGTTTCCATGATCTAAACATGATTCTAACAATGTTAAGGGCCTCCCACGACCAACCTAAGGCCCATAACATTTTTATTTCTTTTTTGGTTTAATTTTATTACATTTAAAGTTAAATTGAAAAAGAAATGGTGCAAGATCATTATCCAAAGCTTTGTCTCTTGTTTGAGTCATCAAGATAGCTTATTTTCTGCAACAAAGAGAAGTACAAAGCAGGCCTAGAGCAAGAGAGACCAAGAAGATCAAGCCATGGTCAAACATTCAAAGATTTTTAATATAAAAAAATCAAAAGTTCAACAAAGCAATCAATGCTTCTTAGCTTCAATTTTAAGCACTTCATTGCTTATAAATGAAGTAGAACACTTCAGTAGGAACACACACACAAGTTTAGAACCAATACTATGCTTATACCACTCTTGTAGCAACTTGTAATTTTGAAGAAAATTTGAAATTCGAATTTGAAATTCCAGCTCACTTCAATAAAAACTAAACACTCAAACACGTTCCCTAACCTTCATTGAATATATCCCAATCATTTTCAACAAGCAAAGCACTCAGAATCAAGCTCCATAGCTCACGGTTTTCTCAAACAAAAACTAACTAAAATCTCATTATACATGCATATTTAGCACAATGTAATCATATATTTGAACTTGGTTTGATGTTCTGATCGTTTCTGGACATTTAATTAAGGTTTGGTCAAGTATTCACGAAGCCACCATTTTAGGGTTCTTGATCTCAAAATTAGGGTTTCTCGAATTAGGCAAAATTACAGGTTCAAAGTGGTCTCATTGAATTCGTTTGAACCAGACGAATTGAACCATGACCTCGTGCCAAATTTCTTTCACGTTTTGCTTGTATTCGTTGTTGTACAGGTGTAATAGGTTGAAGTTTTTTACAGCACATGCAAATGAGCGGTGTAAAAGATCCATTCTGATGAGGAAGACGAGACGTGGCGTCCTCTGAGTGGTTGGTTTGCGCGCGCGTGTATTTTGAAGTTCAGACCAATCATGTGCTTCACGTTCCACTATCATATCATGTGCCCTATGTTTGCAGCCATCTGATTTCATTAATTCAAGATCCAATGCTCACGAATGCACATCCATATCATGGACTCCACTGATTATCACACAGGATCATAATTAATATATTTTTCTATTTTATTTAATTTTCTTTCAATAATTATTTAAAAAATAGTTTTAAAAATCAGAAAAATATACAAAAAATATTTTTAGGTTTATAAAATAATCTATTAATTTTTGACACAAAAATATTTTATTTTTCTTCATAATTAAAATATTTTGTTTAATTAATTAGTACATATTTAAATATTTGTTTTTTAATTATTTTAACCCATCAAAAAAATCAAAAAAATATTTTCTTTTTATTTAAATTAAGTTTATATATTATAGACTAATTTTGTACATATTTAGAATATTTTTCTCTTTAAGTTTTAATTATGTGTGTAATTATTTGTATAATTATATGTTAATTTAATTTAATAATTTTCAAAACAACTTCTAAAAAATAAAAAAAAATAGTTTTATTTTAAAATTAATTAACAAACAATATGAACATATTTTAGACTTAATTTTTAGGTTTAAATTTTATTTCTACCTTTTTCTCATTTTAATTAAATTAATTATACATTAATTCTAATTAAAATCAACCATCTAAAAATCCAAAAAAAATACTTCCTTTTATCTTATTGCAATTTAAATTCATAGATGAGTGTATAGGTTGTCAAAATCATGTAAATAGCGTAGTTTACATTTCCCGCACAATCGATGTAATAGCGTAGATTTACTTTCCGTATTTTACATTGCTGCACTTTAATTTCTATACATATAAAACTGCGTGTATGTCAAAGATAAAAACTGAAGCGTTAGGTCACTAACTTCAAAGATAAAAATATCTGAACCAAAACACAATCACACTTGCACCTCTTAGGGTAATCCCTCTGTTACTCTTTTCCAAAATCAAATTCTACTGTTTCAAATTGCAAATCAAAACTTTTGTTTACATCTGGTCAAAGGAGAATTTTCTAAAAGAAATGGGAAAGGACCTTATAAACTTAGGGTAGATCTCCTAATTGCTTGCTCAAATCAAAACAACAAATGTCTCATATATCATTGTTTTTCAAAATAAAACTTTCAAAAAAAGACAATACTTGGTATATATCCAAACAAGGATCATTACGAAGTTAAAGCTCTTTTTTTCAAAACATCTTTCGAAAGATAAAACACTTTGTATACATCCGCACAAGGATCATTACAAAGTCAAATTACAAAATGAATTTTAATACCACATACAAGCATTTCAAGGCAAGACAAATGAATCAAACAAAGTGAGCTAAGCAATTAAGAGCCCATGGATAACCATGGATACAAAGGGGTGCTAATACCTTCCCTTTGTATAACCTACCCCCGAACCCAAAATTTCTTAAAGGTCTTTTTCTGTTTCTTTTATAAACCTTTCCTTAATTGGATAAAATAAAAGTCGGTGGCGACTCTCTGATTTTCAAAAACTCAAAATAAAAGAAGAGTCAGTTCATATCTCTCACGAGATATAAAAAACCGAGGGCGACACTAGCCTTCCCATGAAAGAATTTCGTGTTACGGTCGCCATCATTCAACCACACAGCTCTGCTCTTCTGCCTCCATATGGTTTCCTTCATTTGTAACAAGTTATGTTTCTGCTTCTCTAGCTCCCTATATCTCCCACGGTCCTCCTCTACAGCCAACCAGTTACTATCCTCCTCCATCAGCCCTTCAATTCGTTTGATCTTTTTTGTCATTAAACTGAGCCTATACTCCTTAAAGGAACAATCTAGCTCTTACATAGCCTTAGTCTTCTGCTAAACATTATTTCCTCTGCTGGCCCAGAGTTGTCCCACCATCTCGACACATTTAGGATCTTTGGTCCAAATTTATTCGAACTAGAACAAGTGAATTCTCTTCCTACGACTCTCCGCGTCCTCAGCCTCTAAATCGATCCTCAAAGTTGCATGGTCAGAGCCAAAGCGAGACAAGTGCAGCACCTTGATGGGAGAAAATCTGTTCACGAAATAATTAGTTGTGTGAGGGCAATGGTGTAGTTTTCATGATGTCAAAACATTGTGAATTAACTACAATTAGAGTGGAATCATATAAATCAAATGGATGCAACAAAGACAAGCACTTATGGCTACAAGACATCAATAGGTCGACTCACAAATACTATAGGTCGACCTACTGCAAGCATTTTGTGAAGGATTTCATGTAAAGGCTGAATGCGTCGACGCATTGCCTCCTCAGGTCGACGCATGGGATTTTGTAGGAATCTCGGGTATGCGCACGCCGACCCTTCAGGTCGATATATCAAATCTTGGTGACTCAAGGATTCAGTGTACGAACAAAATACGTCGACGCATTGATGGCTCAGGTCGACACATGGCATTTTGAGGAATTCACGGGTATGTGCACACGGACCCTTCAGGTCGACGCAAGTGTCACACTTAGTTCATTTTCAGGTGCAAAATTCTCAATAGGTCGACCTATGCAGGGGAGCAGGTCGACCTATGCAGGGGAGCAGGTCGACCTGTGTTTTAATTGGCCTATGCAAAGGGTGTTGTATAAATATCAAATTGATCATTCTCAAGCATTTCAACAAGAAACATGAAAGATATACTCAAGCTTCTTCTCATCTTCAACCTTTCACTTATTGATCGAAAATCACACATAATCATCTTTTTCGATCGGAGTAAGGAACGTGTGTTGATAAGGTTCGACGGTAGACATTTGTCTTGTTCGAGATTCGACGGTAGACATTTGTCTTGTTTGAGATTCGACGGTAGACATTTATCTTGTTAGAGTGAAGATTGTTGAGGGTGTTTCTTGTATAAAACCTTATGGTTTTTCCTTCTTCATCAAAGATTTGGTACGAAGGTTTTTGACGATCGATTCCCTTTGGTAATCAATTCAGCCGTGCATAAGGGATTGAGGGATTGAAGATCCGCTCAACAAATTTGCTACAACCGGAGGATTGAAAAAGGAACGATTGGGGTCTTGATCGGTGAAGATCATTGACATTGACTTGATTCAACTTGAATCAAGGGAAGGATCGAATTATACTCAATTTTATTGCATGTGTGTAGTTGGTGATTGATAAAATCTATCCTTGTTAAACATTTTGCAATCAAATAAAACTTTCCTAATTTCATTTGAAATTAGGGGCAGACGTACTCCTACGAGGACGATAGAGGAACTGCCTTAACAAATCTCGTGTTCTTTATTGTTTTTACATCTATCTTGTTTCTATTCGTTTTGTTAAATTTCCATTGTTGAACAAAAATTAAGGTTTGGTAAATATCGATCACCAAGTGTTCGATAAAATTCCTCAATCAATTTTTGTTCAAATTTTAGTGTAAACATTCATTGTGAGTAATATACCATTGATCGGAAAATAGCAAGTGTACTATTTTTACCGATGTAGTAATAATAGGATTTATCCCAAATATCGATCTCGTGGACTGCGTAGGAAATATAAGTTATTTTAATGATTCAATTGAACAAAAGACCATGGGGGTTTTGTTGTTTGACTAGAAATAATGATAAATGACAACAAATCAATAAGAGACGGAAATGTGACTTTAAAACAATATGAGAAAATATGCTAGGGTGAGTGTATGAATTGCCTTGCAATGACCTTTAATCCTTAGTTATAAAATATCAATGTACATGAACTATTACTGAATCTCAAGAGTTATCTTCCCTAATTCCTCAGAGGAAAACCTTTTGATACTTTCTTGTATCCTAATTCCTTAGCAATTCAAGAAGTAATCAAGCGCAATATAATTTATCAAGATTATTATGGTTACTACGAAGCATCCTCATTCCTAAGCAATAACAATCGTAATATAATTTTGCAAACAGCGATAAGGTGGTTTGTCCGACCTAAACCTTAACCGTAAATCAAAAATCTATTTGTCAGATAGATAAAGCAATAAGCACTTTGCACAATCAAATAATTTCACACACATAAATATTCTCTAACATAAAGGAAATTAGGTTCAATGACAATAGCAATTCAGGGACACCCCCTAGCATTGGGGGGTTTAGCCGCTCATAATATTCAAAGAAAATACAATAGGAAGATTAGACATTACAAGAAAGTAGGATTGCTTTGATCTTCAATCGCAATTGCTCTTGAAGATCTCTGTTCTCCAAAACCCTTGAGAGCTCTCCTCTTTCTTCTGCAATTCTTACGTACGTCCAAAAAGTGCCCTTCTCTTTGCCCTAAGGTTGTTCTTATCACTCACTTCCATTCAGGTTGAAACTGAAGTACCAAAAATACCCTTACTGGTCCCCTTCAGGTGAGAAAAATAATGAAAATAAAATCAGCACGCCTCAACAACACGGGCCGTGTTGCTGCACACGGGCGCCCGTGTTGTTTCTCTGCTCCTGGGCCAAAAACACATGTTCCCTGCATCTTTTCACACGGACCGTGTGCCTTCACACGGGTGCCCGTGTGGAACCTCTGTCTTTGCATCAAACTTGCTTTTCTAGCCACTTTTTGACACGGACCGTGTGCATGCACACGGGTGCCCGTGTGGCCCTCAGCTTTGGCTTTTTCGGCTTCTTTTTCCATTCGAGCGCGCCATAAGTCTCTATCTCTCCCGTGCATCAACCTGGCCAAAAACAAACTAACAACCAGCGCATAAAACGACACTTTTATAATACTCAAAACACATTAAAATGCAACAAAGCCATACAACCGAAAAACAAGAAACTTACTTTAAAAACATATGCCAATGCCACTTAGTATTACCAAGATTACGAATTTCGGTCGGAAAAAGGTGCGGAAACTTACTAGAAATGGTGACCGATCACAACCCCACACTTATCTCATTGCTTGTCCTCAAGTGATGTATCGAGGCAAAACAGAGGTCACCGACGAGATTCTTTTCTCCACAACACAACCAGGTTTTTCGCAAGATTCCTTCACTTAGCAATCGAGTTTCTGGTTTCCTTCTTCAAACTATCAACTGCATTCTCACTTTCGAGCACGTTTTCACCTGCAAGCTTTTCACACTCTCACAAAATCTCTCCGGGTTAAAGTGTCTACACTCACAGTACCAAGGCATGCATATTACTTTTAACTTTGAATATATTCTCTAATCACTACACACACAGATTACACACACTTCATGAGGTCTTAAGGGTGTAACGTGGCTTGGGTTTGGTGGGGTAACAAGGAATGGGATAACAAATGGTTTTGGTGCTCGGCATTGATGTTGGGTTCACATTTCTACTCTTAGTGGTTTGAATCGTAAGAATGGGGTTAAGACCTTCGACGTCTTATTTTTAGCTTTTTAGAGTCATTCACATGGTCTTTCATATACGTGGGCAAGTGTTAAGGATTTTTTTCTTCTTTTTGTTTTTCAAACTTTCTCTTTGGATTTTCACAAGTTCAACATTCATCTCTTTTTTTTCTTTTCTTTCTATTTTTTCTTGCCCTTTTCTCAATGGTTTACAACCCCACACTTAGATTCTTTCGTGTCTTTCAAGAGAATAACATTAATGCCGAGCGATAACATGAATAGTAAATATGTGGGTGGTAACGAGAATAACAACAATGAACAAAACAAACATTACGGCTCAAAGGGGGTTGACGATGGATATCATGCATACAGGATGGCTAGAAAGGCTCGGGGTTACGAAAAAAAAAACTTGCCTCAGTGTGCGCTCTCGTAGTGTGCTTGTGTTATGAGAACATACACAAAATCAAAGTGAATAGTGCCATACCTGCCTGGACTCTCATGTGGAGTTATGAATTTGGCTCTGAAATCTCACCGGGTCGGTTAAGCTTGCATGCTTCAAGGTGCTCTTGGTGTCCTGCAGTTTCCTTTCATCTAAAGTACACCATACTCCTCTCTTGGTTCAGTGTTGACTTTTTGCGTCCTACCTTCTTCCCTTTGATTGTGTCAGCTTCCGTGGTGCCTGCGGAGATCAAGTGTGGAATGTGTTGTTCAACCACTAGCTATTAGTTTGCTCCCCTCCGACTTGTATCAATCACCTGGTAACACCATGACAGCACTGCACCATACAAACTTGAAAGAAACATACTTTAACATAAAAGTAAGACAAACAAACACAATCAAATCAACCAAACTAAATTCAAAAACGGAAAGCAAAGCAATAAAATAACAAAAGAACCTCCCCCACACCTGAACGAAACATTGACCTCAATGTTTCAATTCGAGATAGCGAGGGTGAACTCACAGAGGGTACTGCGACTCCAGCTTCCGCTTCCTAGCTTTCACCAGAGAGACCCACTTTTCTTTATTTTCTGAAAAACAAAACAAAAAGTAAACCGCATTATTAAAACCGTGGGTTGCCTCCCACGAAGCGCTTCGTTTAACGTCGCATGGCTCGACGATCCATTACCCTTTATTAAGGAGGGTACTTCCTCCTCCAAACCTGGTTGCTTGTCACTTCTCCAAACCTGACTGCTTTTCTCTTCAAGCTACTATCCACTTTCATCTTCTCACTTTGATTGTCCTCTTTTTTCTTCTTTTTGACTTCTTGAATGAACGCAGAACTTATGATAGGTGTATGAGCTGAGGCCACCTTAGAGATGATACTTGAAACTTTTTCGGAATGGTGTGGACTTTTGATGGCTCCCTCACTTCTGATCATACCAACTTTAGATTGATTATTCCTACCAGGAGCTTCTTCTTTGACTTCTAACACCTTCAGTGTTACCTCCTCATCAAATGATTTAACTACGAGTTCCCCTTTTTCAATATCCAAATTGCAGCGACTAGTAAGCAGAAAGGGTCGCCCAAGAAGGATTGGAGTCTCTTCATCCTCAGGAATGTCCATGATTTGGAAATCAACTGGGTAAATAAACTTGTCAATCTCTACCATTACATCTTCGGCTATCCCATATGAATTCTTAATAGTGTGATCAGCAAATTGCAACTTTGTTTCACTCTTGCTTATTTTTCCAATTTCCAGCTTTTTGAAGATGGACAATGGCATTAGACTCACACTAGAACCCGAATCAATTAGCACCTTTTTGAACACTCTGTCATTTATGGTGCACGGTATTGCCACCACTCCAGGGTCTTTCTTCTTAATGGGGATCTTCCTTGCTGGAGATACTCTACCACACTTTTCAGTCACAATTTCTGTTTCATCTCCCACTTGTCTTTTCTTAGAAATTACCTCTTTCATAAATTTCCTGTACAACGGCATATTCTCAAGTGCTTCAAAGAAAGGTAAAGTAACCTCTAACTTCTTGAACATTGCAGCAAACTTCTCAAACTCCTTCTCTTTCGAATCCTTCTTGGCCACTCTAGATGGGAATGGTAATTTGACCACCGGTTTAGTTTCTTTCTTATTTTTCTCTTCCAGTGGCTTAACCGGTGATATCACTACTTCAGGCTCTTTCGGATTTTCTCTAACTTCCAGATCTACCTCTATGACTACGTTGTCATCTATTTCTTCTTCTTCTTCAGGCTCTGGCGCTTTCTGACTTCTTGTTGTAACAACATTAATTTTTTCTTGGTTTTTTGGATTTGCCACAGTTGAGCTTGGAAGAGTACCTTGTGCTTGTGGAGTGAGATGTTGTGCTATCTGACTTATTTGAATTTCTAGATTCTTGATTGAAGCGCTGGTGTTCCTTAGATTGCTCCTAGTTTCTTCTTGGAATTGAGAGTTTTGAGCTGCCATTTTTTCAATAGCGATCTCCCAATCTTCTTTCTTCGGTACCTGTTGTTGGAATTGTTGTTGACCTTGAGTTTGGAACTGTTGTGGATGGTGCTGGAATTGTTGTTGGTACAGTGGTTGGTATTGTTGAGTCTGAGGTTGACATGGTTGTTGGCCTTGAACCGGCTTCTGAACGTTTCCTTGCTGGTCTTTCCATGCGAAGTTCGGATGATTTTTCCACCCCGGATTATATGTGTTGGCATAAGGATTATTCTGCCTCAACATATGAATCTGCTCAACCTGTTCTTGAGTTGCCACACAATGCATAGCAAAGTGCGGTCCACCACATATTTCACAAAGAACCGCTTTAACTGGTTCCACCTGTGCCACTGTCTGAGTTCCAATATTCATCTTTTTTAACCTTCTCTCTACCTCTGCAGCAATCTGATCCTCCATCTTAACAACCTGCTCTGGCAACTTCAAATCAATTTTGTCCTCCGGTAGGCTCATGGTTCGATCATACAACTCAAGATGCTCATTAGCAGCAATTGCCTCTATGATCCTTTTCATAATAGTGGCTGTAGCAAAATTGGTTGAACCACCAGCAGCGGTATCAATAAGCTGCTTTGTCTTAAGTCGCAAACCATTCACGAAATTCTGCATCTGCTCGGTAGCGTCCATGTTATGAGTAGGACATGCAGTCAAACACCTTTTGAACCTCTTGTATGCATCCCCCAATGATTCCCCCTCTTTTTGTTTGAAATTTACGATATCATATCTTTTTCGGATGAACACCGAAGCAGGAAAATATTCATTGAGGAATGCTGTTTCCATCTCTTGCCATGTCGTGATGCTTCCAGCTGGAAGTGAGTAAAACCATTCTTCTGCATCTTCGGATAAAGTAAATGGGAACATCACGAGTCTCTTGGCTTCTTCAGAATGGCCTTCAATCTTCAATGATGTTGTTGTGGTGAGGAATCTTTGTAGATGCTTATTTGCATCTTCATTGATTCTTCCCGCAAACGGCTTGCTCTCTAACTGTCGGATAGTTGAAGGATGGAGTTGGAAATGTGCCACATTGACCGGTTGGTTTACGATGGTCATTCTTCCAAGCGGGGCATTAGCCCTTCCATAGTCTCCTAAAAGTCTCTCTGGAGGAGGTGGATCCGCTGCCATAGGTTCTGATTCAGACTCTGAATGCTCGGACGGAATAGATAGTCCTTCTTCGTTTTCCGATTCTGAAACTATAGGTGATCCCTCTTTCGATGCCAGTCTTTTCCGCTTAACTTCTCGTAATCGTGCTCGCAATGTTCTTTCTGGTTCTGGGTCAAAAAGAAGTTCAGCTGAGGCCTTACCTCGCATACAAGATTAGACAATGCTTAATTGGAAGCACAAATAATAACAAAAATAAAATCAAAATAAAAATTGCAGAAAAATAGAATTTTAGTTGCAGAGCAACAAAATTTCAATTGACTTATTAATCACTTATATTATGGCAGTCCCCGGCAACGGCGCCAAAAACTTGATCGGAAAATAGCAAGTGTACTATTTTTACCGATGTAGTAATAATAGGATTTATCCCAAATATCGATCTCGTGGACTGCGTAGGAAATATAAGTTATTTTAATGATTCAATTGAACAAAAGACCATGGGGGTTTTGTTGTTTGACTAGAAATAATGATAAATGACAACAAATCAATAAGAGACGGAAATGTGACTTTAAAACAATATGAGAAAATATGCTAGGGTGAGTGTATGAATTGCCTTGCAATGACCTTTAATCCTTAGTTATAAAATATCAATGTACATGAACTATTACTGAATCTCAAGAGTTATCTTCCCTAATTCCTCAGAGGAAAACCTTTTGATACTTTCTTGTATCCTAATTCCTTAGCAATTCAAGAAGTAATCAAGCGCAATATAATTTATCAAGATTATTATGGTTACTACGAAGCATCCTCATTCCTAAGCAATAACAATCGTAATATAATTTTGCAAACAACGATAAGGTGGTTTGTCCGACCTAAACCTTAACCGTAAATCAAAAATCTATTTGTCAGATAGATAAAGCAATAAGCACTTTGCACAATCAAATAATTTCACACACATAAATATTCTCTAACATAAAGGAAATTAGGTTCAATGACAATAGCAATTCAGGGACACCCCCCTAGCATTGGGGGGTTTAGCCGCTCATAATATTCAAAGAAAATACAATAGGAAGATTAGACATTACAAGAAAGTAGGATTGCTTTGATCTTCAATCGCAATTGCTCTTGAAGATCTCTGTTCTCCAAAACCCTTGAGAGCTCTCCTCTTTCTTCTGCAATTCTTACGTACGTCCAAAAAGTGCCCTTCTCTTTGCCCTAAGGTTGTTCTTATCACTCACTTCCATTCAGGTTGAAACTGAAGTACCAAAAATACCCTTACTGGTCCCCTTCAGGTGAGAAAAATAATGAAAATAAAATCAGCACGCCTCAACAACACGGGCCGTGTTGCTGCACACGGGCGCCCGTGTTGTTTCTCTGCTCCTGGGCCAAAAACACATGTTCCCTGCATCTTTTCACACGGACCGTGTGCCTTCACACGGGTGCCCGTGTGGAACCTCTGTCTTTGCATCAAACTTGCTTTTCTAGCCACTTTTTGACACGGACCGTGTGCATGCACACGGGTGCCCGTGTGGCCCTCAGCTTTGGCTTTTTCGGCTTCTTTTTCCATTCGAGCGCGCCATAAGTCTCTATCTCTCCCGTGCATCAACCTGGCCAAAAACAAACTAACAACCAGCGCATAAAACGACACTTTTATAATACTCAAAACACATTAAAATGCAACAAAGCCATACAACCGAAAAACAAGAAACTTACTTTAAAAACATATGCCAATGCCACTTAGTATTACCAAGATTACGAATTTCGGTCGGAAAAAGGTGCGGAAACTTACTAGAAATGGTGACCGATCAACCATCAAGTGTGTAATTGACGTAATTGATAAATTCGTTAAAACGTAATTCATTATTCGCCGTTTTCATCTGCTCGGTTTAGTGCACATATCCGGTCCCCGATAACGCGATCGCTCGGAGACGATTAAGTGATTCAGGGAAGTTATGTTTCAAAAGCTAAAATTTTCTTAAGTCGGAAAAAGGTGGTCTATTCACCCCCCTCTAGACCATTCCTATCGTCTAACAAGTGGTATCACGAGCTCCGATTCATTCTAGTGCTTGATATAACTTTTTAGAAAATGGAGAGCGGTCAAAAAGGGGCGTATAATAAAGCGCAGGTTTTCACTGGAGAAAACTATAGTTATTGGAAAGACTGTATGTGCATTCATATCAACTCCGTTGATAGAAAAATATAGGATGTCATCATCAATGGTCCTATGGCTATCACCATAACCAATGATGCAGGCGTCACCAGACCTAAACCTCAAGCACAATGGGATGAAAAAGATGAAAAGTATTACGGGTATGATTGGAAAGCTAGAAACATGATTATAGCTTCCTTAGGGGTTGATGAGTACTTTCATGTGTCGCATTGCCAAACGGCTAAGGCAATGTGGGATGCATTACAAGTCTCCCATGAAGGAACTAATGATGTTAAACTAGCTAGAATCAATACCTTAACGCAAGAGTTTGATCTCTTTCATATGAAGCAAGGTGAAACCATTGCGGAAATGCAAAATAGATTTTCTCATATTATCAATCGTTTACACACTTTGGGACATATTACTCCCAATGTCGTAGCTACTAACAAAGTTTTGAGATTTCTTAGTAGGGAATGGCAACCTAAGGTCACGGCAATCAAAGAAGCCAACGATCTCTCTACATTGGATCTCACGGCTCTATTTGGAAAGCTTGAAGAACATGAGCAAGATCTCATGAACCTAAACAAGCACAAAAAGAAAGAAAAGAAAGAGAAGTTAAAGGACACCGAAAAAGAAGTCTATTGCTCTAAAGGCTTCAAGTTCTAAGTCATCCACCAAAGATACGTGTGATAGTGAATCTAGTGACGAAGATGATAGTCCAGATGAAGATATAGGGTTGTTCGTAAGAACATACAATAAATATCTTCGAAAGAATGAAATTAAACACTCGGACAACAATCTAGTTGACTATAGACGTCAATCAAATTTTAACAAGCAAGATGAGTATAAGAAGACTAAACCTAGAGGGTCTTGTTACAATTGTGGTAAACCGGGTCACTACAAGCCGGATTTGTTAGAACAAGAATTGTTCTGATCAATATTCTTAGTTTTGATGATAACAATGTATATGAATTTTGCTTGAGACAATGTGGTACTCTAATCCTATGCAATTTCCATTTCATGAAATATATAAAGAGTATGCACAAAATCAGCGCAAGAAGCACTGACTCGGAAGGTTCAAGTATGCAACATCAGAACATGCTCTCGCAAGACATCAGAAGATGGTCAAGCAGAATCAGAACATGGTCTATTAAAGCATCAGAAGAACTTGAGATCAGAAGCAGAAGCACTGAAGTTCTCATGGTATCACGCTAGAAGCACTTCAAGGTCAGAAGACAAGAAGATGCTCTGCAGCAAGCTGCTATGACTCTGATATATTCAAACGTTGTATCTACAAAGATCATATCAGAAGCAAGTACGAGATGGCAGGCTATGCTGATTGACAAAAGGAACATTAGAAGCTATTAAAGGAAAAGTCAGTTAAAGCAGGAAAAGCAAGGCTCGAGGTAGTTGACAAAAGAGTGAAACAATAAATGCAATGCTGGACGGATTATGCAACGCATTAAATGCTCCCAACGGTCATCTTCTCAAACTCCTATAATTAAAAGTTCTGATGAGAAGCTGAATACAACACTTTGCTCAAACATACAGAAACGCTGTCAAATTCAAAAGCTCTCAAACTTCATCTTCAACCTCACTTCATTACTGTTGTAATATCTTAGTGAGATTAAGCTTAAACTTTAAGAGAAATATCACAGCTGTCATTATAGCTTTTTAACAAGCATTGTATAACTCTTGTAAGAATTTGTTTACATTCATTTGTAAAGAACTAGAGGAGATCAAGTTGTGATCGGATTCTCTAGAAAGTCTTAGAGGGTATCTAAGCATTGTGTTCCTAGAGTGATCAGGTTGTGATCAGAATACTCTAGAAGACTTTGAGGGTATCTAAGTGGAAAACCATTGTAATCTTGTGTGATTAGTGGATTAAATCCTCATTAAGAGGGTATCTGATTAGTGGATTAAATCCTCGTTAACAACGAACCAGGATAAAAATCATTGTGCAATTGTTTTTATCTTAAGAGTTTTTAAAGTACACTTATTCAAACCCCTCCCTTTCTAAGTATTTTTTCTATCCTTCAATTGGCATCAGAGCGCCGGTTCTAAGGTGCAAGCACTTAACCGTGTTTAGAAAAGATTCAGGAAGAGAAAAACGCTAAGTCAAGATGGTTGAAACTCCAACACCTACATCTACATCTGGCTCTACTGAGCTTTACAATGGAAATGGTAACAATGGCTACACTAGACCACCAGTATTCGATGGTGAAAACTTTGAATATTTGAAAGATAAACTCGAAAGTTACTTTCTTGGATTAGATGGTGACTTATGGGATCTTCTGGTGGATGGTTACAAACATCAAGTGAAATCTAGTAGTGTAAAGCTCTCAAGACAAGAGATGAGTGATGATCAAAAGAAGCTATTCAAAAATCATCACAAGTGTATGACTGTTTTGCTGAATGCTATCTCTCATGCTGAATATGAGAAGATATCTAACAGGGGAACTTCCTATGATATATATGAATCATTGAAAATGACTTGTGAAGGAAATGCCCAAGTCAAGGAGACCAAAGCTCTTGCCTTAATCCAGAAATATGAAGCCTTCAAGATGGAGGTTGATGAAAACATTGAGAAAATGTTCTCAAGATTTCAAATGCTAACTGCTGGATTAAGAGTTCTTGACAAGGGATACACCAAGGCTGGTCATGTCAAGAAGATCATTAGAAGCTTGCCAAGAAGATGGGGTCCTATGGTGACTTCTTTCAAAATTGCCAAGAATCTGAATGAAGTCTATCTTGAAGAATTGATCAGTGCTCTGAGGAGTCATGAAATTGAGCTTGACGCTAATGAACCTCAGAAGAAAGGTAAGTCTATTGCGTTAAAATCTAATTATAAAAAATGTACTAATACATTTCAAGCAGAAGAACAAGATTCTGAATAATCAGAATCAGAAGAAGAAGATGAACTGTCCATGATCTCCAGAAGGGTAAACCAACTCTAGAAGAGCAAACACAGGAAGTTTAAGAACTTCAGAAGTTCTAAAAAGCTTGAAAAAGGAGAATCTTCTGGAAGCAGAAGATCTGACAAGAAGAAGGTCACATGCTATGAATGCAATGAGCCTGGTCACTACAAGAATGAGTGTCCAAAACTTCAGAAGGAGAATCCCAAGAAGAAGTTTCATAAGAAGAAAAGTCTTATGGCAACGTGGGATGATTCAGATTCAGAATCAGAATCAGACTCTGAAGGCGAGCAGGCAAACATTGCACTGATGGCCACAGTTGATGATGGATCAGAATCTACATCAGAATCAGATTCTGAAGAGGTATTTTCTGAACTATTTAGAGAAGAGTTAGTTTCCAGTTTAACAGAACTTCTGGAACTCAAGGCTCATCTTAGTATCAAATACAAAAAGCTGAAAAAGCTATTTGATTCTGAAACTAAGAAGCTGGAAGTGGAAAATTTTGAACTGAAGGAAAAAGTTTTAAAATTATCCAAAGATATTGGATCTCCTTCTGACTCAGAAAAATCCATTCCTAGTCCCAATCATATTCTGAAAGAATATGACTCGAGCTTTAGAAAGTTCTAATCTAGAAGTATTGGCAGAAGTCATCTTGCTTCTATGATATATGGTGTTTCTGGAAACAAAAGAGTTGGCGTTGGCTATGAGGGTGATATCCCACACAAATTTTAACCTGTTGATGATATGAAAATCACATACAAGCCATTGTATGATCAGTTCAAATATGGCCACTCACATGATATTAGGCTCACTTCACATGCCAAAAGCTTTCATGCTACACACACTAAGAAGCATGTGACACAACCTAGAAAATATCATGCTGCTAAACCTAAAGAATATCATGTTGTACCTCCTGTTGTTTATTATGCTGAACCCAAGTTCAATCAGAACTTGAGGAAAAATAACAAGAAAGGACCCAAGAAGTTGTGGGTACCTAAGGAGAAGATAATTTCTGTTGTAGATATCCTTGGCAGCAAAGAAGACAAAGCACAACATGTCATGGTACCTGGACTCTGGGTGCTCACGACACATGACGGGAAAAAGGTCTATGTTCCAAGACCTGGTGCTTAAGTCTGGTGGAAAAGTCAAATTTGGAGGAGATCAGAAGGGCAAGATAATTGGCTCTGGAACCATAAGTACTGGTAACTCTCCTTTCATATCTAATGTACTTCTTGTAGAAGGATTGATGCATAACTTATTGTCCATAAGTCAATTAAGTGACAATGGTTATGACATAATCTTCAATCAAAAGTCTTGCAAGGCTGTAAGTCAGAAGGATGGCTCAATCCTATTTACAGGCAAGAGAAAGAACAACATTTATAATATTGATCTTTCTGATCTTGAGAAATAGAAGGTGACTTGCCTTATGTCTGTTAGCGAAGAGCAGTGGGTCTGGCACAGAAGTTAGGCCATGCTAGTTTGAGAAAGATTTCTCAGATTAACAAACTAAATCTAGTCAGAGGACTCCCAAATCTGAAATACAATTCAGATGCTCTTTGCGAAGCATGACAGAAGGGCAAGTTCTCCAAACCTGCATTCAAATCTAAGAATGTTGTCTCTTCCTCTAGGCCGCTAGAACTTCTGCACATTGATCTGTTTGGACCATTCAAAACAACATCTGTCAAACGGAAGAAATATGGATTAGTCATCGTGGATGATTATAGCCGTTGTACATGGGTAAAGTTCTTAAAACACAAGGATGAGTCTCATTCAGTGTTCTTTGAATTCTGCACTCAGATTCAATCTGAGAAGGAGTGCAAAATCATAAAGGTCAGAAGTGATCATGGTGGCGAATTTGAGAACGGATTCTTTGAGGAGTTCTTCAAAGAAATTGGTATTGCCCATGATTTCTCTTGCCCTAGAACTCCACAGCAAAATGGAGTTGTAGAGCGAAAGAATAGGACTCTACAAGAAATGGCCAGAACCATGATCAATGAAACCAATATGGCTAAGCACTTCTGGGCAGAAGCAATAAATACTGCATGTTATATTCAGAATAGAATCTCTATAAGACCTATTCTTAATAAGACTCCTTATGAATTATGGAAGAACAGAAAGCCCAACATTTCATATTTTCATCCTTTTGGATGTGTTTGTTTCATTCTGAATACTAAAGATCATCTTGGTAAGTTTGATTCTAAGGCACATAAATGTTTCCTTCTTGGATATTCTGAACGCTCTAAAGGCTACAGAGTATACAATACTGAAAAATTGGTTGTAGAAGAATCAATCAATATCAGATTTGATGATAAGCTTGGTCTTGAAAAGCCAAAGCAGTTTGAGAATTTTGCAGATATAGATATCTCAATCTCAGAAGCTGAAGAACCAAGAAGCAAAGTATCAGAAGCTGAAGATCTCAGAAGCAAAGGATCAGAAGATCAAGTTGCTGCTTCTTTAGAGAATCTCAGAATTTCTGAAGAGCCAACTGTCAGAAGATCTTCTAGACTCGCATCTGCTCACTCAGAAGATGTCATTCTTGGAAAGAAGGATGATCCTATCAGAACTAGATCCTTTCTAAAGAATGGTAGTCAGAACACTTGATCAGAATCAGAAGATGAGAAGTTCTATCTTTCATCAGAAGCAAATTCTATGTAAAACAGTTGTCACCAAGCGCTTTCTGATGGTGAACACGTGTTCACACGATAGGTAAAAGTGTGCGTGAAATTGATGGGACGCCGCCCTAGGTAACTGTGTGAATCATTTCAAATATCATGTTCTCTCACCTAACGTCACTCATCATTTAATGCATTTGATTTCATTTGATTCTGTAACTGTTCACTCTCATAAATTCATTACATTTATTTTCAAATCCGCCTCTATATATTCATTTCAAATCATAACGTTTATCTTTTTCGCTCTCATTCTCTCTCTTCTTGCATGCATTTCTGCAACTTGTTCGCCCTCTTCTCTAACCCTAAACACAAAACCAAGAAGAAACACAATAATCTCAGTTGTGCTCAAATGGCTGCTTCTTCATCACAAGTCATTGGTTCCTCTTCTCAGCAATGTCATCAAGGAGAAGAACAATAGATTGTTCCGGTAATCACTTGCTCGATTCCGAGGAATGAGTTAGAAGTGATTTGTGAGTTAATTATTGATTTCGACAGTCTGGAAGAACATAATTTCCGTCTCAAGAATAACATGCTTTTTCAAGAATGGACTTCATTGTTTTCTGAGTTTTGTGGACCAGTTTATCCAAAACTGGTAAAAGAATTTTGGGTGCATGCTGTTGTTTCTCCTAAAGCAATTATCTCCTTTTTTCATGGAAGAATGGTTGTCATCACTGAGAACATTCTGATCTCCTTTGTTCATGGAAGAATGGTTGTCATCACTGAGAACATTCTGAGAATGATGTTTGATTTGAGAAACCCTGTTGGTGTCTTTGAATCTGATCAAAGAATGGATTACGATGCTGTTCTGACTGAACTATACACAGATGTGAAGAAAACAAAAGACGTCAAAGATATGAAGGAAATTTACAAAGTCTGGACCAAGATTCTTCTAGGGTGTTTCTATCACAGAAAAGCAACCCATTCTCCAAAATTTGTCAACAAAGAGCAACAATACATTCTGTACTGCATTAGTACTCAGAAGAAGGTTGATATCATTTACATCATTTTCAACCATATGTGGCATGCCTTAAAGGACTCTAGAAATGCGTTCAGATCGAAGAAAAAGAATATTATTCCTTTTGGTAGAATCATTAGCAATCTTCTGGTTCTGCCTCCAAGAGGATTATGCCAGAAGTCTTCATAGGATCTGAGAATCTTACGAGGACCTGGAGCTGTTGCTATGCACATCTTCTGAAGCTCCAGAAACATAGAGTCCATCTTTCTTCTGTAAATCCTCCAGAGATTTCGAAATCCACATCATCCATCCTGGTTCGATATGCGGCTTTCAAGGCATCTAACCCTTCCTGCATCCTGAAGAGCTCTTCTTCTGAGGTCTTTCAGATTCAACTTCTGCAGCCTTTCTTTTCTTCTTCTTCTCAAACACTGACTTCACTTGTGCCAGAGCCAGTTCTCTCCTTCTGGCAACTTCCTTCTTCTCTTCTTCTTTATTTATTTCTTCTGATCTCATTTCTTCTTCTGAGATCCTTTCAACTTCAACAACTTTCTGTTTCTTCTTCTTATCTTTCATTTGAAGGATAGAAAAACACTTAGAAAGGGGGGGTTTGAATAAGTGTAGTCTAAAAACTTGAACGATAAAAACAATTTGCACAGTTATTTTTATCCTGGTTCGTTGTTAACTAAACTACTCCAGTCCACCCCCACGGAGTGATTTACCTCACCTGAGGATTTAATCCACTAATCGCAACAGATTACAATGGTTTTCCACTTAGCCCACGACTAAGTCTTCTAGAGTATCCTGATCACAACCTGATCACTCTAGGAACAAATGCTTAGACACAAGCTAAGACTTTCTTAGAGTATCCTGACCACCACATGATCACTCTAATTACAACTGCTTAGACACAAGCTAAGACTTCCTAGAGTATCCTGATCAACACTTGATCACTCTAGTTACTTACAAATTAATGTAATCAATTCTAAGAGTATTACAAATGCTTCTGAAAAGCTATAATCACAACAGTGATATTTCTCTTAACGTTTAAGCTTAATCTCACTAATATATTACAACAGCAATGTAGTGAGCTTTGGTGAAGATGAAGTTTCTGAGCTTTGAGTTGAACAGCGTTTCAGCAAGTTTTTCAGAATAAGTTCGTTCAGTTGGTTCAGAGTTCGTAACCTTGCTTCTCATCAGAACTTCATATTTACAGGCATTTGAGAAGATGACCGTTGGGAGCATTTAATGCTTTGCGTGTTCCGTACAACATTGCATTTAATGTTTCACGCTTTTGTCAACTACCTCGAGCCTTGTTCACGCTGTGTCTACTGACGTTGCCTTTAATAGCTTCCAACGTTCCTTTTGTCAGTCAGCGTAGCCTGCCACCTGTACTTTCTTCTGATCTGATGTTTGTGTATACAACGTTTGAATATCATCAGAGTCAAACAGCTTGGTGCATAGCATCTTCTTGTCTTCTGACCTTGAAGTGCTTCTGAGCGTGATACCATGAGAACTTCAGTGCTTCTGCTTCTGATCTCAAGTTCTTCTGATGCTTCCATAGACCCATGTTCTGATTCTGCTTTGACCATCTTCTGATGTCTTGCCAGACCATGTTCTGATGTTGCATGCTGAACCTTCTGAGACAAAGCTTCTGAGCGCTGATTTGTGCATACTCTTTATATATTTCCTGAAAAGGAAATTGCAATGTATTAGAGTACCACATTATCTCACAGAAAATTCATATCCTTGTTATCATCAAAACTAAGAATATTGATCAGAACAAATCTTGTTCTAACATCTTTTTCTTCTTCTCCTCTCCATCCTTCTCAATATTCTTCTCATCTTCTTGTCTCTTGGACCTCTTCTTTTTCTTCTTCTTTTCAACAACTTCTTGTTCACTTCTTTCACTTTCAACAACAACAGTTTCAATGACTATTGCATCAGCAACTTCTTGAATTTCTTGTTCAATATCACCAAGCACGTTTTTAACAACTGCAGCAGCGGCTTCTTGTTCTATATCTTCAACTAAAACATCTTGATTTTCTTCAGCAACAACTTCAGCTTCTTCCAAAACAACATTCTCATCACCTTCTGCAGCAACTTCTTCTTGAATTTCCTTCTCCTTGATGACAGAAGGACGATCAAACTTGCGCTTTGTCCTTCTTCATTTTGTTGACAACAACTTCTTGAGCAGCTTCTGACACATCTTCTGAGACTGCAGGCCTGGAGGTAGAGGCTTTCTTACGACTAACTCCAGCAGGAGCATTAATGGCACCATCTTTCTCGAGAGTGTTAAGATATTGAACCTTAACTTCTGGCAGCTCATTCTTGAAAAAAATTTCGAACTCAGCAAAAACATGACTTCTTCTGCTTCTTGCCCCAGGGAGAGGTTAAGGAGCGTTTCTAACAGCTTGAATGAGATTCATCTTTCTCAAGGTGTTGGCGTTTAAGAAACTTCCTGTAGCAATAACAGGATCCTTGACAATTCCTTGGGCTTCCAAGTCTTCAATAGTCTTGGAATGGTATTGCTTTGAAGAGAAAGCCTTTGTTGATGAACTAGTGGAAGTTCCTGCAGCTGAACAAGAAGCACTTTCTTGGGAGATTGTTGTATGGAAGCCTCAATATTCAATTCTGACTGGAGATTTTCAATGGTTGTTCAACTGGCTAAGGGTGAATCCTTCTGAGGAAGCACCTAACATGGTCATTCGTGAATTTGTCTACCCTTTAGAAGTTGCTGCTCCCATTCCTCCAAAGAATCTGGCTGAGATTCTTCAAGCTCTGGAGAATGAAGATTCTGTGATCCCTGATCCAGAATATGTTGAAGATGCTTTTGAGTCAGAAGCTGATGTTGAGATGGAAGATGCTAAGAATCATCCTTCTGAGAAAAGTCCTTTTCTGGAAACTCAAGAAGATGTTCTCATTTTGGATGCTGCTGCTAGAAATGCTATCCCTCTGAATGATAGCCATGAAGCTTCCTCTTCTCAACCTTCAATTCTGGTGAATGCTATCAAGGCTCTTCAACAGAATCAAGATGTTCTTGCTTCTTGCCTAGATAAGCATGATGTAGCACATGAAGAGTTCATATCCTTCATGAAGAAACAGTCTGAAAGTACCACTGAGATTCAAGACCTTCTGGCCAGAATAGTTTCTAAGCTAGGCTAGTCGTAGTCCTTTAGTCTTAGTTGTTTCTTTTGTTTTTGCATCTGTTTTTCTTGCATCTTCTGTATCTTCTGATACATTTTTGATCAATCAATGAATCTTTATCTTCTCTCATTATTATTTGTTTTTCATCTGAATCTTTTATGCTTTTTGATGTTATGACAAAAAGGGGGAAAAATGTGATAAATGATTTGATTTATATTATCAGTTGTTGGGAGTAAGTCTCCATATTTCTGACAGAATTTGCAAAGTTCTATGTCTTTGAGATTTTTGCAGGATTGAAGACATTCTGAAAAAGCTCAACATGAGAAGTAAAGACATGGGGAAAAGCAATTCTTTATAGAAACATGCTCATGGAATTTGAAGCAAGCTTAGCGCTGTGAAGCTTCAAGATCAGAAGCAAGAAGGAAGAATGTTCTGATATTCTCATGGAAGAATATACTCTAACACATTCTTATTCCTTATATGTTCTGATGCATTTTATGTGTTCTGACACATACTATATGCTCTGATGATGCTCTGATACATATCTAATGTTCTGATTCATTCATGCTCTGACTTTTGTCGTTTAGTTTGTTCTGAAACATTTCAGGATGTAGAGATGCTCCGATGATGCTCTGGTACATTCAACAATGTTCTGATACAATCTAGCATGCAATGATCCTAGAAGAAATTCAAACCTCTGATGCTGTCCTATGGAAGAAAGAAGCAGAAGCTCTGAATGTTCTGAAGTTCTAGGCATTTGTGAACGTCTCAACTGAAATGGAAAATACTCAGGGAAGTCCTTTATTCATAAATTTCTTCCAGTATTTATTTCAGGGGGAGATTATTCATCTCAGGGGGAGATTGTTAATCTCAGGGCGAGACATATTCACACACTATGTTTATATGCTTATGCTATAATTGTGTAACTATCTTTAGCCGTCTGATATTCTGAATGCAAATTCATATCATTTATATATGTTTTTATCATCATCAAAAAGGAGGATATTGTTAGAACAAGAATTGTTCTGATCAATATTCTTAGTTTTGATGATAACAATGTATATGAATTTTGCTTGAGACAATGTGGTACTCTAATCCTATGCAATTTCCATTTCAGGAAATATATAAAGAGTATGCACAAAATCAGCGCAAGAAGCACTCACTCAGAAGGTTCAAGTATGCAACATCAGAACATGCTCTCACAAGACATCAGAAGATGGTCAAGCAGAATCAGATCATGGTCTATTGAAGCATCAGAAGAACTTGAGATCAGAAGGAGAAGCACTGAAGTTCTCATGGTATCACGCTAGAAGCACTTCAAGGTCAGAAGACAAGAAGATGCTCTGCACCAAGCTGCTATGACTCTGATATATTCAAACGTTGTATCTACAAAGATCAGATCAGAAGCAAGTACAAGATGGCAGGCTATGCTGACTGACAAAAGGAACGTTAGAAGCTATTAAAGGAAAAGTCAATTAAAGCAGGAAAAGCAAGGCTCGAGGTAGTTGACAAAAGAGTGAAACATTAAATGCAATGTTGTACGGATCATGCAACGCATTAAATGCTCCCAACGGTCATCTTCTCAAACGCCTATAAATATAAGTTCTGATGAGAAGCTGAATACAACACTTTGCACAAACATACAGAAACGCTGTCAAATTCAAAAGCTCTCAAACTTTAACTTCAATCTCACTTCATTACTGTTGTAATATCTTAGTTAGATTAAGCTTAAACTTTAAGAGAAATATCACAGTTGTGATTATAGTTTTTTAAGAAGCATTGTATAACTCTTGTAAGAATTTGTTTACATTCATTTGTAAAGAACTAGAGGAGATCAAGTTGTGATCGGATTCTCTAGAAAGCCTTAGAGGGTATCTAAGCATTGCGTTCCTAGAGTGATCAGGTTGTGATCAGAATATTCTAGAAGACTTAGAGGGTATCTAAGTGGAAAACCATTGTAATCTTGTGTGATTAGTGGATTAAATCCTCAGGTGAGGTAAATCACTCTAAGGGGGTGGACTGGAGTAGTTTCGTTAACAACGAACCAGGATAAAAATCATTGTGCAATTGTTTTTATCTTAAGAGTTTTTAAAGTACACTTATTCTTGGTTCCCAAAAGGAATTTTCAAATGGACTCCCAAGAGAAACCTTTGTTTCACTCACACACAAGGACCCAATGAAAATTGGGTACCTATTTCCCTTGTTTAAATTTGTAGGTGGAATGTCTTGGGCCATCCGAGAGAATATGGTTTCTAGATAACGGATGCTCAAGACATATGACGGGTGACTTATCTTTATTCTATGAATTCGTGGCTAAGAAGAAAGGATTTGTGACATATGGTGATAACAACAAGGGAGCAATACTCGATAAAGGTAGTGTAGGTAATCCCTCTTTTACTACTATCTCTGACGTCCTTCTAGTTGGGGGCCTTAAACACAATCTTATTAGCATCAGTCAATTAAGCGACAAAGGATACTTGGTATCATTTTCAAAAGAAAGTTACATAATTAGAAATGATGACAAGAAAGATGATGTGTTCAAAGGCCTGAGGGTAAACAATGTATACATGCTTGACCTAAATGAAGTATCCTTGATTGAGGCCAAATGTCTAGCAACTATGAGTGAAGACTCATGGCTTTGGCATAGACGTTTAACTCACGTCAACTTTGATTTGCTCAATAAAATCGTCTCAAAAGACCTAGTAGTTAGCCTACCTAAAATAAAATTTTCCAAAGATCACTTATGTGATGCGTGCCAAATAGGGAAGCAAACGAGGATCTCTTTTAAATCTAAAAACATTGTTTCTACTACGAGTCCTCTTGAACTTCTCCACATGGTCCTCTTTGGACCATCTAGAATAAAAAGTCTAGGTGGAAACTATTATGGGTTTGTCATAGTTGATGATTTCTCTAGGTATTGTTGGACGATTTTCTTAGCAAGCAAAAGTGACACCTCCGCATTTGAGAAATTTGCCAAGTTATTTCAAAATAAGTTGAATACTAACATAGTATCCACTCGAAGTGATCATGGGGGTGAGTTTGAAAATCATCTTTTTGAAGAGTTTTGTGGAAATCATGGCATTAATCATAACTTCTCCACACCACGAACTCCACAACAAAATGGAGTTGTGGAACGTAAAAATCGTGTTTTGGAAAAACTTGGGAGAACTATAATTAATGAACATGGGCTTCCAAAATATTTTTGGACTGATGCCATAAATACGGCTTGTTATGTTTTAAATAGAATCTTGATACGACCTATTCTAAACAAAACACCGTATGAACTCTTGAAAGGAAGAAAACCAAACATATCCCACTTTCATATATTTGGATGTAAATGCTTTGTTCTAAATAATGGAAAGGAAAATCTTTGTAAGTTTGATGCAAAAGCGGATGAGGGTATCTTTCTAGGATACGCTAAATCTAGTAAAGCCTATAGAGTATACAACAAAAGGTTACATATTGTTGAAGAGTTCGTACATGTTTCTTTTGATGAGTCTTGTCCGAAAGTTGTCGGAAAAGGTAGTGTTCTTAATGGTGCAGGTATCTCAATTGAGAGTATACTTAAGGATCCGGATTCTAAACTTGAGAAAGATAAAGAATCCCTCTCACCCGAGAATATTGAAGAGGAAGTGGATCAAACACCTAAAGAGAAAGTGGAAGACCAACCAAGTGAGAAGAGTGATCTTCCTCTTGCATGGAAATCCTCTAAGGACCATCCTATGGAGAACATTCTAGAAGACATATCAAAAGGAGTGACAACACGGTCAAGGATAAGTAACTTTTGTTTTTATTATTCTTTCGTCTCTCAAATTGAGCCTAAAAACTCCAAAGATGCATTAGTCGATGAGCATTGGTATTTAGCTATGCAAGAAGAGCTAAACCAATTAAGAGAAATGAGGTTTGGGACCTTGTCCCTCCTCCGCGAGACCATCGAGTAATTGGCACTAAATGAGTGTTTAGGAACAAACTAGATGAAAACGGTATCATCACTCGCAACAAGGCCCGTCTTATTGCTCAAGGGTATAACCAAGAGGAAGGGATCAACTATGAGGAGACCTATGCTCCGGTCGCCCGACTTGAGGCAATACACTTGTTAATTGCATTAGCATGTTCACAAAACTTTAAGCTTTATCAAATGGATGTAAAGAGTGTTTTTCTAAATGGGTTCATTAATGAAGAGGTCTATGTATCTCAACCTCCTGGATTTGAAAACGTTGATTATCCTGATTATGTTTATAAACTTAAGCGTGCCTTGTATGGTCTAAAACAAGCTCCTAGAGCTTGGTACGAGCGGCTTAGTAATTTTTTGATTAATCAAGGTTTCTCAAGAGGGAAAGTTGATACCACCCTATTCATTAAGAGACATGAAAAGCATTCTATATTAGTTCAAGTGTATGTTGATGATATTATCTTTTGGTCTACTAACATGACTCTTGTAAACGAGTTTTCTAAGCTTATGCAGGGAGAATTTGAGATGAGCATGATGGGTGAACTAAACTACTTCCTTGGACTCGAAATAAAGCAACTAAAAGAAGGCACGTTTGTGAGTCAAACTAAGTATTGTCAAGAGCTCATAAAATGTTTTGACATGGCAAAGTCCAAGGCCATTGACACTCCTATGCCTACCGCGGTAAATCTTGATCGGGATGAACATGGTAAGCCGGTTGATGTAAAAAGGTATAGAGGTATGATAGGCTCCCTACTTTACCTTACCGCTTCTCGTCCCGATATTATGTTTAGTGTTTGTATGTGTGCAAGATACCAATCATGTCCTAAGGAGTCTCACTTAAAAGCCCTCAAGCGCATACTTAGGTATCTTGTCGGTACAACTAAGCATGGCTTATGGTTCTCCAAAGCCGGATGCAAATTGGATAGGAAAAGAACTAGTGGAACATGTCACTTCTTTTCAAATTCCTTGGTTAGTTGGCATAGCAAGAAACAAGTGTCCGTTGCTTTGTCAACCGCCGAGGAGGAATATGTGGCGGCTGGTAATTGTTTTGCTCAAATACTATGGCTTAAACAACAATTACTTGACTTCAATGTCAAGCTTGATCATATTCCTATCTTTTGTGATAACACAAGTGCTATAAATTTAACAAAAAATCTGGTCTTGCACTCTCGCACTAAACACATAGAAATTCGACACCATTTCCTTAGAGATCATGTTGAGAAGGGTGATGTAGTGTTTGAGCACGTTGATAGCAAAAATCAACTTGCCGACATCTTTACAAAACCACTAGCTACCGAGCCCTTCTTTCACATCCGTAGGGAACTTGGGGTCCTTGATATATCGGATAGGTTGCAACTATGAGTAGTTGCATGTGCTTTATTTATTATTATTATTATCTATGTTCTCACAAATGTATTGAAGTGTTTATACAAAGATATGTGAGGGCATGTTTCTCCATCTCCCATGCGTAAAGGTAATATCGTTTCAACCTTAGATCCACTTCATGCTAATATATCAATATGGTAAAGTTGAAATTTGTTCATAAGTGTGTTTGTTTTATGCATAATTTGGTTGTGACATACATACATTCATTGCATCTAACCAAAATTTGAAATTTGCAAAACATAGGTCGACCTACTCTTTCTGTGAGTCGACCTACTCAAAGAAATTTTTTAAAAATCTGAGGCTAATGCGTCGACGCATCACCTGCATAGGTCGATGCATCGTTCGCAGAATTTCAAAATTAGGTTACATTTAAAAAGTGGGCTCAAGGTAAATCATTCTCTCCTCTTCCTTCTTGTGCCGTCGACCTCCATACCAGAGAACTCTAACATCTCCATCTAATACTCCATCAAACTCCTCTTAATCATTCATCAATGGCTTCCCATAAATCCTTCAGAAAGAGAGCAAGCAGAGAGGACTCCTCTTCTCAACCAGAACCTGAAATAGAGGATGCTTTATCTCTTATTCCCGATGCTCTTGTTGAATCATACTCAGCCCACTTCAGCAAAAGAAAAGTCATCAAGCAATTCATACTATTCACGGGAACCTTGCGTAGACTTCATGTACAACAGGTAATTGATTTGCTTGAAGTTCAAAAATTAGGTGCTTTTCTTGAACTAAGTCATGATTACAATGAGGATTTAGTTTGGATGTTCTATAATGGGATGGAAGGACACTTCCAAGGTAGTTCCTTTAATTTTCAGATGGGTACAACCACTTACGCCATTACCGACAACACTTGGAGGCATGTTGGTTTGTTTCCGTTAAGTGAGAATGCGGTCACGGTAACTGACACCAACGTATTGACTCAGTTTGACTACAATGTTGCATTGAACAACATGTTGAGGCGCCCTCATGCTGACCATATCGTTCAAAGCAATTTGTTCCCTTGGACGGCTACTACAGGTCTAATGAACATAATTGATAGAATCCTGCAGTGGATTGTGGCACGAATTATCCGACCTAAGCAAGGTGGATACTCTCGTGTTGACCAACAAGAAGTGTATCTAGTTTGGTTGATCAAGAACAGAATTCCGGTAAATTGGCCTTATTTTATAGTGAAGCGGATGTTTGAGTTGAAGGAACCAGGAAGAGGCACCGCTATTGGATATGCATCATTCATCCAATGGGTGCTTAATCGGGTAAATATTCCGTCTCAACGACTTCCCAAGAAGTCCATCTCAATCGACCAAGAATTCACAAATAAAACCTTAAACATGATGGGATTCTCCTACAATCAAGCCACGGGTACCTATAGAGCTATTTTACAGGGAAACAATCCTGACCTAAACCGAGAAGATGAGGATGATATGAATATTGATGAAGGGGAAGACAATGAAGGTGGAGATGAAGATGAAGATGTGGGTGCTGAAAATTTTGGCTCTAATGTTGCTAATTTAATTGAGGTTATGCGTCTCCAACAAATTGAGAATCAGAATTTGATGAATGAGCGCCTTACTACTTTGACCACCCGTGTCACTGAGCAAGGTGCCCAATTTACGGCCTATTCCACAATTCAAGAGCAACGATACAACACACTCTATGGTATGATTGATGCTCAGAGCAACCAACTCTCTTCCTTCACAAACGCCTTTATGCAACACTACCCATTCCCTCAAGTTCCCGCAGCTCAACCTCCACCTCTGGACCAAGAGAGAAATGAAGATGATGATGCCTAGTGTCCTCTTTTCATGCATGAACCACTTACATCTTTTCATGAACAATTTAAGTGGTTTTGTGTTCTTATTTTAATGTTATGCTGAACAAACTTCTTCCGTACTATGTGTTTGTGTAAGAATATTAATTGAGCTATGTGCTCATTGTGTGTTTGGTTATTTATGTTATGTTGCCTTTTAATTTTGTCATTAAGCATTATTTTATGTGAATGATTGCTTTGTGATTATGATTGCAAAAAGGCTTAGTAATGATCGAACTTGAATGATGTTATCCCACCATGTATGTATAATATTGCTTGTCTCTTTTTGATATTGTCAAAGGGGGAGAAAATGAGTGAATTAGCAAACTACAACAAACACATGCACCAAGACAGGGAAGCATGTAGAAAGGGGGAGCAAGCACTATGTTTTAAGCAATGCCTCGACAAAAATTCACAAGTTTTGACATCATCAAAAAGGGGGAGTATGTGAGGGAAATGGTGTAGTTTTCATGATGTCAAAACATTGTGAATTAACTACAATTAGAGTGGAACCATAGAAATCAAATGGATGCAACAAAGACAAGCAATTTTGGCTACAAGACATCAATAGGTCGACTCACAAATACTATAGGTCGACCTACTACAAGCATTTTGTGAAGGATTTCATGTAAAGGCTGAATACGTCGATGCATTGCCTCCTCAGGTCGACGCATGGGATTTTGGAGGAATCTCGGGTATGCGCACGCCGACCCTTCAGGTAGATGTATCAAATCATGGTGTAATACGGTGAACTGACTTTATTGAAATGTGCGGATAGCAAGAGTCGCAACCGACTTTTATTTTATCCAATTTTAATAGAAAGGCTAAAAGAACATAAAAAGACCTTTTAAAAAGATTTTGAGTTCGGGGGATAGGTTATGCAAAGGGAAGGTGTAAGGCACCCTTTGCATCCATGGTTTTCCATGGGCTCTTAATTGCTTAGCTTACTTTGTTTTCAAAATGCTTGATTTGTTTGAAAAGTAGGGTGTGAACAGAAATTTTGTATAAGAACTTTAGCTTGTAAATAAGCGTAGTCTTTTTGAAAAGTTTCTTTGAAAAGAAGTGGGAAAAGATTTTGAATTTGAATTTGAATTTCAAAAAAAGAGCAAGCAATTAATAGCAACTACCCTATGTTTAGAAATCGTTCTTTTAGCTTTTCGGGCGAAAGGGTCTACCCATACCATGAGAGGGCAGAAAGTCTTTCAATTGGATGTTTAAGGGTCATCGAGAAAAGTATCGTTCACCATAAGATGGTCCCTTGCCATAAAGAGGGCAGGTAGTCTAAGGGAAGGATAGAATAGTCATTTAAGGCATCATGCAAGGATACCTTAGCAATTGGGACAATTATTCTTTATAAGGCAACCTCGAGGGAGTTTCAATAACTTTGAAGGCAACATTGCTTTAGGTATCCTCGGAATCGAGGGACTTGACTATTTTCCACAAATAAGGCAACAAGGCAACAAGAGAGGGTTACCCTAAAGGTGTGTGTGTGGCACAATCACGTGGTTAAATTCGGATATTTATCTTGTAAATAATGTTAGCTATATTCGAATAATTATCTTGCACTCCCTAGTATTACTAACCACAGCAGAAAAATAAAACAGTTTAAATGTCCTACGCTATTACAATAAACACCTGCGGGATGGGGGAATTAAAAGGCAGAAGAAAACCCTTATAGGGTAACAGAGAAATAAAATATCTTTGAACGCCTTGATCTTCCTCGAACCCTTGATTGACTCTGATCATCTGAGAATTAACAGAAAATAATGGGGGTTAGTGTATTAACTGATCTAAACCCTAATTGGTTAGGAACCCTAAAGAGTTTACAAACCCTAACCCTGAATTTAAGAAAACTTATTGTGACCCAAAAAATTTATAAGCTTAAAAATGTGTTAGTGTATAACACCTACCCGAGGATTCTAGGGTTTATAAATAAATCGAAGTTAACAAAACTAAAAAAGTTAACTATTAATTTTCAATTAACTAATTAATCAAAAGTATATAATAATTTTTTATGGTTAGAAACAATTATCTTTAACTTTATGAGAAAAATCGGGTTTCGATTAAATAAGATAAATAGTCATGTGAAATTATTTATTTAAATAATATGTGCAAAATAATTTCTAAAATAACAATAATTTAAAAAATAGAGCAAGAGAAAATAAATAGAAAGGGATTTTAAAAAATAAAATAAAATAAAAAGGAACTTAGCTGGGATCCTATGTGATGTGGTTTTGAAGGAACATGGTAGGCCAGCGTGTTCTGGTGCCTTGGATCTGGGCGTGTAGAGATCCAATGGTGAGATGCTGAGGGTGCATCCTAGCACGCATTGCCTGGGGAGTACAGGATCTGTAGCAGGCAATTGTTGAAAAATAAATGTCCAGGGGAAGATTCGAACCCTGGACCCTTGATTCGTAACCTTTCCACCTTTTCCAATTGAGCTGTGAGCGCCTCTTGTCAAATACATGATCGCCGAGTTAAATAAATAAATAAAACACGTGAATTTATGGCTGCTGGAACGAGCGAATCACGAGTGGCCACGCATGCATCTCCTTCGTCTCCTTTTAGCGAAACCTGCAGGTAGATAAAACTAAAACGCGTAGCTATGATTTCGCTACAAAATCTGGGGATTAGCTGCGAAAGCTTGGTAGCAACACCTGCAAATCCAGAATTTCAATAATAGCCACAAATTGGCTACGTTTTAGCTACGGTATCCTTCGTAGCTACGTCTGCAAATTCAAAAACATAAAAAATCGATCCATACAAACATTTTAAACACCCAGATCACATAATTAGGATGCTATAAACACGTTAATGACATCGTTTTGGTCTGGAATGACTTGTAAGTAGGAGAACGAAACGTTGTAAGATCCATGCCCTAACCATGGCAACTCGCCATTTGGCCATCAAAGCTCCATAACGAGGGTTCCAATCTTCTTTAATACATGTCAGAAACTCAACAAAACCATCAAACCGCAGTAAAACATGCTGATGTATAAAAACGAAAATCAAGAATGCAATATGAATATGTTAAACATATATACTTACTTTGTATTACCTAAGGATTGGAATAGAATGGGTATTTGGCCTTGAGATTTCTTGTAACAGAAAATACGACTTTGTGCACTTTCTTTGAATTTTTGCTCTTAGGAAACCCTTGCTCTCTCTCCCAATTTTTCCTCCCCTAATGTTTGGCATATGATATGCACTTATAGTATAGTGGATAAGGTCACTAAAAACAAACAAAATCTCTTTGAATTAATCTTTGAAAAATTGATTGAAAATTGATTTTAAATGTTTCCAAAATTGATCAATTTCAATCTTTCTCCACCAATCCTTATTTGCACGAATTTGTTATGAAATAATGCATATTTTGGTGATTGATTATGGTTAAAAAATAGATCAAATCAAATCTTTACTATTTTCCTTCCAAATATTTGATTAAATCGACTTTTTAATGAATAAAAATTCATATAAAATCAAATAATCATCAATAATTCGTGGCATTCAGATTGGATCTCCTTGATTGCTTGAAGAATAAGTTTGGATCATAAAATGTTGGTCTTCTTTACAAAAAAATCCATTTTCACCCTTACTTTCTTCACATGCTTCACTAAAAAATGACCAACTTTAGCAAGACATATCTCCCTCAAAATTTAAGGTATGGAGATGTTCTAGAACTTTCTAGAAAGCCCAAGATGTCCTCTAAATAACCCTTTTTGTTTCATCTCGATTGAATTTTCCATTTGCAAGTTATGAGCTTTAATTTGGCCCAAAAGATGTTTATGTTGACCTTTTTGGAGGACATCTAATCATTTGACCCATATCTCTCAAATGAAGCATTTTTAGCCTTGGCATGTGAGAGACAAAGTTATAGAGAATTCTATTTCCTTCAAAATGAGCTTTGGATGGAAAATTTCTGAGGTTCCATGTGGAAGTTATGGCTGATCAAAGTTCAGTTGACTTTTCCCTTAAGAACCCTAATTTAGAAACTTGGGGTTTTGGTGATTTTGGAACTTTCCTTGATGCATCATGATCAATCCTTGATCAAATGGTGAATGATACTTCATAGTGAGGATTTTGACCAAAAATGAGAAGTTTTGATTGTGGTTTGACTAAGGGTGGCAAAACAGGCCCGGCCCGCGGGGAAAGCCTGTTTTACCGGCACTTTTTTGCGGGTAGGGGAGAGGTTTTAGGTCTGCTCCCTTAAGTGTGTCCGCCCGCCCCGTCCCGCACCGTTTTTCGCGGGCTTTTGCTGGGCGGGCTTGCCCGTTTGCCACCCCTAGGTTTGACCATAGTTTGACTTTTAGGTCAACCAGTCGATTATTGATCGTTTGGGCCATCGGGCGAGCAATCTTTTGAGTCAGAGCTTGAAAATTGTCATGAGGATCCTTTAAATCACATGAGAGACCCTGGGATTCATTTGAGGTCTTAGAACTTGATTTTTCTTGGAAAGAAACAAAACCCTAGTTTTGGTCCTTATTGTTTAGGAGGGAGACTGTCTGCTTCCTTCTTGTGTATCTTTGAGCATTTGAAAGTCAGATGGACTGAAATGTGAATAAATATGATGGGCAAATTTTGGGGTATGACAGCTGCCCCTGTTTAATCTTCTTATACCTGAGGATGTAGATTGGCTTGTGTGCCTGTCGAAATCTGAAGGTAGAAGAGGATTGAACACTAGAATACCCAGGAATTTGCCTTGACTGAAGCAGGGACTTTTAACGGAGACGGGCTTGAAGATTCCATCCAAGTGTTAGAAAATATGTATGAGACGGGCTTAAAGATGCCATCTGATAGATGCCATCTAGATATTGAGAATGAGAAGTGAGTTAATTGTAGTGACTCTATTGTCATGACTCCATTGTCGTATTGTCGTGACTCGATTGTCGTGACTTCATCGTCGTGACTTCATTGCCATGGTTGTTTCTAAACTGAATACCGGGATTAGATATGTGACTCAATTGTTGTGACTCCTTTGTCGTGATTCCATTATCGTGACTCAGTTTGTTGTGATTCCATTATCGTGACTCATTTGTCGTGACACAGTTGTCGTGATTCCATCATCGTGACTCAGTTGTTGTGATTCCATCATCGTGACTCAGTTGTCGTGATTCCATTATCGTGACTCAGTTGTCGTGACTCAGTTGTAGTGATTCCATCATCGTAACTCAGTTGTCGTGATTCCATCATCGTGACTCAGTTGTCACAATTCCATCATCGTGACTCGGTTGTCGTGATTCCATTATCGTGACTCAGTTGTCGTGATTCCATCATCGTGACTCAATTGTCGTGATTCCATTATCGTGACTCAGTTGTCGTGACTTTGTTGCCGTGATTAAATCTGTCTCTTTCTTTGATCGTGTCAGTATCGTTTGTAGTAGCCGAATTAGATCTTTGAAGGATGATCGTGTCTACACCGTTCGTGATGATAGAATTATATCTTGGGATATTGATCGTGTCAGCACCGTTCGTAGTAACTGAATTAGACCTTTGGAAGGATAATCATGTCCACACCGTTCGTGATGATGGAATTAGATCTCATGTCGTGTCAGCATCGTTCGTAGTAACTGAATTAGACTTTTGGAAGGATGATCGTGTCCACACCATTCGTGATGATGGAATTAGATCCTTGAGAATTGACCGTGTCAGTACTGTTCGTAGTAACTGAATTAGATCAGAGATATTGTTCAACTGCTTGTTCTTGTATCATGAAAAAGGTAAAGTTAGTCTTTATGTAATGTCATGATGCATGTATTATGTGACAAGTTTTGCATGTTATGTATGAATTTATTATGAGGTAATGTATGCAATGTATGGATATGTTTATGATATATGATGTATGATTTGTCCTGTCTTGATTGAGAAAATAAATCTCTGTGTCATTGTGATTTTGATATCTGATCTTGTTTTGAAGATGCTCAGCTGGGGATTTATGATTTCTGCTTGGGGGTGAAAGAAATTTGAATGATTGATCTTGATGTACCCTGACCGGGGATAAGAGAGATGAATAACCATGTTTGGAGACAAGAAAGGTATCGGAGAACCGGTAGTGTTAAAGATGTAAACTCTGTTGAGGAACTAAGTCTTTGTTGGGACGAGAACTTTTGAAGATGTCTTCTTAATGATTACTCTGTGGGGATATGATCCTGTGAAAACCGGATCTGTGGGAAGACGTGGATGCCTTGACCATTGCCCCCAGTGATAGTAACTGCCATTCCTGGGTTTGTGTTGATTGGGACACACCCATGAGTATTAATCAAGATGTCAAAACAGGATTTGCACAACTTTGCCCCTGCTATTAGAGAATTTGGAGAGGTTCGCCTTGTGAGGGCCTTTGGACATATGCTATGGGTGATGCCCCTAGTACTCATGAATTTAGGGTGATTCCCCTGACTAATCGGGAAGTATCTTCAGACCCACTTGGGTGCATGTCCCTGATTGTTTGGCATTCTTGAGATTCTCGGAATCCTGAATTGATTGCCCCAGATTGATTCGACAAAGCATGTCATGCCCCTTGTATTTATTGACTTCTAGTTAACTGAGTCAGTTATAAGGGATGCTGCTGCTGAAATAGTTTCATCTGTCGGGATCACTTTTAGTCATTAGACGTACCCTGTGCAGATTCTTTCTGATGCTAACATTTGAAATTATGTAGCAGAATATGTTTAATAATGGATTCATGAGATGCAATGCATATGTCTGTCTTGAGTTTGTTGAAAAACATTAAAACTAGGGATGTAAAAGCGTGATGTTTATAAAACGTGATGTTTGTAAAAAATGAAGTATCAACTCAGCAATTGTGGTAAACCTTAAGGAGTCAGGATACCTTTCTTGGTGACAGTATGCTCTCGAACTAACCATGCTTCAGTTAGGACTTTCAAGGGTTGTAAAGTGTCTTGGTTCACGGTTTAAGAAAAAAAGGATAAAGGCTCAAAGTTTATTCGTACCCTTCCCAATCTTCGTGATGTTCTTCGATCCTATGCTCAGTTAACTTTGCATTTAAGTTCTAGCAGAGCTTTGTAATATTGACATTTGATGATGGTTAAAGCACCGGCAGTTTATTTGGACAAGCAGTCATCCTTTTTTGTAATTATTTTTCTTGAGTCGAGGATTTGTAATGACCTCTTTTGAAATGTTTTCTTTTGTCGAGGATTTTTAGCAACCTCCTTTTTGACTTTGTTATCCCTAACTTTTGCCTGGACTGTTTATTTTGAGATTACAGTCAGCGGGATGTTTCGATTTTTCGATAAGTCTCCTTCATAGGTTTTGACTTAACAGCTTTTTCTTTTTGGTGGATATTGACTGCATGACTTACTGGTTGCGGGAACCCATCATTATTTGCATAAACAATAGCTATTACAATTGAGTTAACTGAGTAACTACCATGCCCCAGGTTGTGATTAAGGGTTTAATTTGTATGAGAAAGAAACTTCTACTTCTTAGGCTCAAAGGGGTTGACGAGGGATTATCATCCTTATATCCCCACTGTTTAGGAATTGAAACAATGCTTGTACATCGTCAACATACTGTATGAGGTTGCGGTATCATTTTCGTCATCATCCCTCAAAAGGCTTACAGCTTAGCAGGAGTTGAATAAACACAAAACATATGCAAAGTAAATACGCAATTTTAAATGAGTGATAGTGAAATAATTTATTCAAGACAAACATATGCAATGTACTGATGATGATTATTAAAACAGATAATGTCTATCATCAGTCGAATGTTTAAACAAACAGAATAGAAATTTGCAAATGAAAGTAAAAAAAATGATCTGAAAGTCCTTCCTTCTAGCCATTCACAGCATTAGCAGATACATTAGGAGTCTCAGGAGGATCAAATTTAATTTCCCCAGCATCGATCATATCTTGGATCTTATTCCTCAATGTCCTGCAACTATTCGTATTGTGACCAGGACTATCAGAGTGATATGCGCACCTCACATTGGGATTATAGCTACGAGCAAAAGTACAAGGATTCTTAGGGGGGTCCTTTAAAGTGATCAACTCTGACTTCAATAGGTGCTGTAATGCTTGAGCCAGTGACATATTGATCTTTTTGAATTGTTTTTTAGGCATGTCTTTCTTATTTTGACGACCTTTTTGAGGCACATGTATGGAGATCAGGACTGCCCCAACAGATTGGTCATGATTACTCCTTTTCTGACCATACACAGCATTGGAATCTGACTTCTCATTGAAATGCTTCTTTGTAGCACCTGAGGATGGAGCCACTTGAATCTTACCACTTCGGATGCCACTGTCGACACGTTCCCCAGTCAGTATAAGCTCAGTGAATCCAGATGAGGAACTCCCCAGCAAATGACTATAGAAAGGGCCGGTTAGCGTGCTCATAAACATATCAACCAATTCTCTGTCAGCCATGGGGGTTGAACTCTGCCAGCCAAGTCTCTCCATTTTTTAGCATACTCTTTGAAGCTTTCATTAGGACCCATGGACATGCCTTGTAGTTGCATGCGGGTTGGCGTAAGATCAGCATTGTATTGGTATTGCTTATAGAAAAAAGTTTCCAAATCTTCCCATGTATGAATGTTGGCTCCATCCAATTGATAGTACCACTCTAGTTGGGTTCCAAATAAGCTCTCTTGAAAAAAGTGGATCCATAGCATCTTGTCAGCAGTATGAGGCTGAATCTTCCTCACGTAGGACTTTAAGTGCAGTTTAGGACATGAGACTCCATCATACTTAGCAAAGGTCGGAGCCTTGAATTTCGGAGGAATGACAACCCCTGAGACGAGTCCTAGATTCTCAAAATCCAGTCCGGGTACCTTCTGAATTTCCATGGCTTTCATACGTTCCTCCAACAACTTGTATTTGTCATCAGGATGTTCGTTCTTATGGTAATAATCTTCTTCTTCTTCAGAAGGTTTGGCAGCATCATGGTTACTTTTTGCCTCAGTCTTTATACTAGCATCATCATCTTGCTCATCTTCGTCACTGTCTTTAGAGGCTTCGGCATCCCTGAGTTACAAGATCGGTCCAAGCCTTTTCCCCAGAGTCTTCTTGCCCTTCTTCTTCTTTTTAGTCCGTTTTCAGCTCTTCTTGCCCCTTGGACAAATTCAGAATCAAGGCTAGGAATTCAGCATTTTGAGCCTGAAGGTCTTTGAATGATTGCTCGAGATTCATGATGACTGAAATAAACAGCGAGGCAGGATGAGAGACCTGTTATAAGAAACCTGTTATGCGATGTTATGAATGCAAATGCAATGTTTTTCAAGGATCTATAGGAATTTAGTTGAAAATTTAAATTATTTGGTCGCGTCTTTGTTTGAAGAATCTTGGCTTTCGTCCTTGAATGTCCTTCTTTGAGTATCAAGCTCACCATATCGAGTGGGTCATCGCCTCTGATTCGGGGATACTTTTGAATTTGAAGGTACATGGCTAAAGGAAAATAAATCCTCTTGCCCCTTGATAGGTGCTGAGCCTTTTAATTGGAAGGTATGTGGCTAGAGGAAAATAAATCCTCTTGCCCCTTGATTAGGAATTTAGTCCTTGAAAAGAGTACCTGAAATTGTGCGCCCTAAATCCCTAAGATCCTTGAAAGGGTTAGTTAAATCATGTTATGCTTATGATGTCATGAATGTTATGCGAATGCAGTTCATTAGGCACAATGTGAGATAGTAAGGGCAAACAAGTCCTTTAACAAGACCTGCAAGGAAACAAAGGTTAGTAGCAAACACAAACAAGTCACACAAGTGCCTTTAGGTTTAGAGGTTTGCATGAAGTTCGTAGGTAAGTACCCTCCCCACTGAAGTTTAATTGGTTCAATCTGTCCTATATAAAGATCGGGTTCTAGGGAGCTCATATCATTGACCTTTCTCGAAGGCGCTTATCTCAGTGACTTTATTGTCGTGATTCCAGTCCATATGAGTGTAGCTTCGAGTATCAACCAACTTCAGCCGGAACCAAAGCCAGCCATCTCGCTACTTTCTAATAGGCCAAAGTAAAGTTCTACTAAGGTTCTAAGGGAAAATTAGTGCTTAATGACACCACGCAGCAGCCAAGTGTTTCCTCAAGTCGGATCCCAAGGAACACCAGGACAAACCAATGTGTCACACTAACGATGGCCACCATATCAACCACATCAGTATACGTTGTGCAGTCTCCTTGGTCTCATGCCATTTAACTAAGGTTCTCAGATCCGGGTTAGGATCTTTCACACAAGTAAACCCAAACAGGCCCATAAATATAAAGCAAACAAATCAAACAATTTTAGAGTGAATCCTAAACTTTAAGGTAACCCCTCTTTTTAATCGAAAGCATCCCCAAGAGAGTTGCCAATTTTGTAATACGGTGAATTGACTTTATTGAAATGTGCGGATAGCAAGAGTCGCCACCGACTTTTATTTTATCCAATTTTAATAGAAAGGATAAAAGAACAGAAAAAGACCTTTTAAAAAGATTTTGAGTTCGGGGGATAGGTTATGCAAAGGGAAGGTGTAAGGCACCATTTGCATCCATGGTTTTCCATGGGCTCTTAATTGCTTAGCTTACTTTGTTTTCAAAATGCTTGATTTGTTTGAAAAGTAGGGTGTGAATAGAAATTTTGTATAAGAACTTTAGCTTGTAAATAAGCGTAGTCTTTTTGAAAAGTTTCTTTGAAAAGAAGTGGGAAAAGATTTTGAATTTGAATTTGAATTTGAAAAAAAGAGCAAGCAATTAATAGCAACTACCCTAAGTTTAGAAATCGTTCTTTTAGATTTTCGGGCGAAAGGGTCTATCCATACCATGAGAGGGCAGGAAGTCTTTCAATTGGATGTTTAAGGGTCATCGAGAAAAGTATCGTTCACCATAAGACTGTCCCTTGCCATAAAGAGGGGAGGTAGTCTAAGGGAAGGATAGAATAGTCATTTAAGGCATCATGCGAGGATACCTTAGCAATTGGGACAATTATTCTTTATAAGGCAACCTCGAGGGAGTTTCAATAACTTTGAAGGCAATATTGCTTTAGGTATCCTCGGAATCGAGTGACTGACTATTCTCCACAAATAAGGCAACAAGAGAGGGTTACCCTAAAGGTGTGTGTGTGTGGCACAATCACATGGTTAAATTCGGATATTTATCTTGTAAATAATGTTAGCTATATTCGATTAATTATCTTGCACTCCCTAGTATTACTAACCACAGCAGAAAAATAAAACAGTTTAAATGTCCTACGCTATTACAGTAAACACCTGCGGGATGGGGGAATTAAAAGGCAGAAGAAAACCCTTATAGGGTAACAGAGAAATAAAAGATCTTTGAACGCCTTGATCTTCCTCGAACCCTTGATTGACTCTGATCATATGAGAATTAACAGAAAATAATGGGGGTTAGTGTATTAACTGATCTAAACCCTAATTGGTTAGGAACCTTAAAGAGTTTACAAACCCTAACCCTGAATTTAAGAAAACTTATTGTGACCCAAAAAATTTATAAGCTTAAAAATGCGTTAGTGTATAACACCTACCTGAGGATTCTAGGGTTTATAAATAAATCGAAGTTAACAAAACTAAAAAAGTTAACTATTAATTTTCAATTAACTAATTAATCAAAAGTATATAATAATTTTTTATGGTTAGAAACAATTATCTTTAACGTTATGAGAAAAATCGGATTTCGATTAAATAAGATAAATAGTCATGTGAAATTATTTATTTAAATAATATGTGCAAAATAATTTCTAAAATAACAATAATAGAAAAAATAGAGCAAGAGAAAATAAATAGAAAGGGATTTTAAAAAATAAAATAAAATAAAAAGGAACTTAGCTGGGATCCTATGTGATGTGGTTTTGAAGGAACATGGTAGGCCAGCGTGTTCTGGTGCCTTGGATCTGGGCGTGTAGAGATCCAATGGTGAGATGCTGAGGGTGCATCCTAGCACGCGTTGCCTGGGGAGTACAGGATCTGTAGCAGGCAATTGTTGAAAAATAAACGTCCAGGGGAAGATTCGAACCTTGGACCCTTGAATCGTAACCTTTCCATCTTTTCCAATTGAGGTGTGAGCGCCTCTTGTCAAATACATGATCGCCGAGTTAAATAAATAAATAAAACACGTGAATTTATGGCTGCTGGAACGAGCGAATCACGAGTGGCCATGCATGCATCTCCTTCGTCTCCTTTTAGCGAAACCTGCAGGTAGATAAAACTAAAACGCGTAGCTATGATTTCGCTACGAAATCTGGGGATTAGCTGCGAAAGCTTGGTAGCAACACCTGCAAATCCAGAATTTCAATAATAGCCACAAATTGGCTACGTTTTAGCTATGGTATCCTTCGTAGCTGCGTCTGCAAATTCAAAAACATAAAAAATCGATCCATACAAACATTTTAAACACCCAGATCACATAATTAGGATGCTATAAACACGTTAATGACATCGTTTTGGTCTGGAATGACTTGTAAGTAGGAGAACGAAACGTTGTAAGATCCATGCCGTAACCATGGCAACTCGCCATTTGGCCATCAAAGCTCCATAACAAGGGTTCCAATCTTCTTTAATACATGTCATAAACTCAACAAAACCATCAAACCGCAGTAAAACATGCTGATGTATAAAAAAAAATCAAGAATGCAATATGAATATGTTAAACATGGAGCACGAATTATGAGTACCTTCACATGCTACAAACCGCATATACTTACTTTGTATCACCTGAGGAGTGGAATAGAATGGTTATTTGGCCTTGAGAATTCTTGTAACAGAAAATACAACTTTGTGCACTTTCTTTGAATTTTTGCTCTTAGGAAACCCTTGCTCTCTCTCCCAATTTTTCCTCCCCTAATGTTTGGCATATGCTATGCACTTATGGTATAGTGGATTAGGTCACTAAAAACAAACAAAATCTCTTTGAATTAATCTTTAAAAAATTGATTGAAAATTGATTTTAAATGTTTCCAAAATTGGTCAATTTCAATCTTTCTCCACCAATCCTTATTAGCACGAATTTTTTATAAAATAATGCATATTTTGGTGATTTATTATTGTTAAAAAATAGATCAAATGAAATCTTTACTATTTTCCTTTCAAATATTTGATTAAATCGACTTTTTAATGAATAAAAATTCATATAAAATCAAATAATCATCAATAATTCGTGGCATTCAGATTGGATCTCCTTGGTTGCTTGAAAAATAAGTTTGGATCCTAAAATGTTGGGCTTCTTTACAAAAAAATCCATTTTGACCCTTACTTTCTTCACATGCTTCACTAAAAAATGACCAACTTTAACAAGGCATATCTCCCTCAAAATTTAAGGTATGGAGATGTTCTAGAACTTTCTAGAAAGCCCAAGATGTCCTCTAAATAACCCTTTTTGTTTCATCTCGATTGAATTTTCCATTTGCAAGTTATGAGCTTTGGCCCAAAAGATGTTTTTGTTGACCTTTTTGGAGGGCCTTTAATCTTTTGACCCATATCTCTCAAATGAAGCATTTTTAGCCTTGGCATGTGAGAGACAAAGTTATATAGAATTCAATTTCCTTCAAAATGAGCTTTGGATGGAAAATTTCTGATATTCCATGTGGAAGTTATGGCTGGTCAAAGTTTAGTTGACTTTTCCCTTAAGAACCCTAATTTAGAAACTTGGGGTTTTGGTGATTTTGGAACTTTCCTTGATGCATCATGATCAATCCTTGATCAAATGGTGAATGATACTTCATAGTGAGGATGTTGACCAAAAATGAGAAGTTTTGACTGTGGTTTGACCATAGTTTGACTTTTAGGTCAACCAGTCGATTATTGATCGTTTGGACCATCGGGCGAGCAATCTTTTGAATCAGAGCTTGAAAATTGTCATGAGGATCCTTTAAATCACATGAGAGACCCTGGTATTCATTTGAGGTCTTAGAACTTGATTTTTCTTGGAAAGAAACAAAACCCTAGTTTTGGTCCTTATTGTTTAGGAGGGAGACTGCCTGTTTCCTTCTTGTGTATCTTTGAGCATTTGAAAGTCAGATGGACTGAAATGTGAATAAATATGATGGGCAAATTTTGGGGTATGACACATGGTGACTCAAGGATTCAGTGCACGAACAAAATGCGTCGACGCATTGATGGCTCAGGTCGATGCATGGCATTTTGAGGAGTTTACGGGTATGCGCACGCCGACCCTTCAGGTTGACGCAAGTGTCACACTTAGTTCATTTTCAGGTGCAAAATTCTCAATAGGTCGACCTATGCAGGGGAGCAGGTCGACCTATCGCTCCCTATTTTGGTTTTTGTTGTGTTCTAATTGGCCTATGCAAAGGGTGAGGTATAAATATCAAATTGATCATTCTCAAGCATTTCAAGATGAAACATGAAAGATATACTCAAGCTTCTTCTCATCTTCAACCTTTCGCTTATTGATCGAAAATCACACATAATCATCTTTTTAGATCGGAGTAAGGAACGTGTGTTGATAAGGTTCGACGGTAGACATTTGTCTTGTTCGAGATTCGACGGTAGACATTTATCTTGTTGGAGTGAAGATTGTTGAGGGTGTTTCTTGTATAAAACCTTAGGGTTTTTCCTTCTTCATCAAAGATTTGGTACGAAGGTTTTTGACGATCGATTCGCTTTGGTAATCAATTCAGCCGTGCATAAGGGATTAAGGGATTAAGGGATTAAGGGATTGAAGATCCGCTCAACAAATTTGCTATAACCGGAGGATTGAAAAAGGAACGATTGGGGTCTTGATCGGTGAAGATCATTGACATTGACTTGATTCAACTTGAATCAAGGGAAGGATCAAATTGTACTCAATTTTACTGCATGTGTGTAGTTGGTGATTGGTAAATTCTATCATTTTTAAACATTTTGCAATCAAATAAAACTTTCCTAATTTCATTTGAAATTAGGGGCAGACGTACTCCTGCGAGGACGATAGAGGAACTGCCTTAACAAATCTCGTGTTCTTTATCGTTTTTACTTCTATCTTGTTTCTATTCGTTTTAATAAATTTCCATTGTTGAACAAAAATTAAGGTTTGGTAAATATCGATCACCAGGTGTTCGATAAAATTCCTCAATCAATTTTTGTTCAAATTTTAGTGTAAACGTTCATTGTGAGTAATATACTATCAAATGTGTAATTGACGTAATTGATAAATTCGTTAAAACATAATTCATTATTCGTCGTTTTTCATCCGTTCAGTTTAGTGCACACATCTGGTCCCCGATAACGCGATCGCTCGGAGACGATTAAGTGATTCAGGGAAGTCACGTTTCAAAAGCTAAAATTTTCTTAAGTCGGAAAAAGGTGGTCTATTCACCCCCTCTGGACCATTCCTGTCGTCTAACAAGTTGCAACGGCTCTATCAAGGCGACATTGTATGTTTTCTTCCTCCTTACTTCCGTTAGACCAAGTGAACGGGTACCCCTCGAAACCAAGATCTCTAAGGCCACTGAGAACCAAAGTCTGTCTGCTCTAGTTAAGTTGACTAAGGGATCTAGGATTTCCCCCAACCTTCTCATTAGCTGCCAGCACATCATTGAAATCCCCGAAAACCAAAGATTTATCCCCATTATTCTGCATCAGATTTCTAACCATAAGCCAAGTCTTTCTTTTGTTATGTTCCTCAGGGTGACCGTAGATACCAACAAAATACCAAAGTTGGTCCTCCAATTCATCAACAATAGACCCCCCTATGTGATTCAAGGAAAAGGAGGTTATTTTGAGATTAAAAGGGTTCCTCCATAAAAGAATTAAGCCACCAGACTGATCCCTGCCAGTCCCACTACAGTCGACAGCATGACCAAACTCAAAGCCAAATTTAAATTTAATACTACCAAGATCATCTTTCTTTAATCGGGTTTCCATGAGGAAAACCACACAGGGATTTTCTATCCGGATGAGCCTTAGCAAGGCTCGAAATGCACGGGGAATACCTAACCCCCTGCAGTTCCAATTGAGGATTTTCATTGTTGTAGGCAGTGTTGGGATTCCAACACCACCTCTAGTTCCGGCCGTAATTGACCTTCCACAATGGTTTCCTACTTCCTCTTCTTCTTTCCCCCTCTAGTAGCTTCAGCGTACCCCTCAGTTATCATGACTTCCACCAATTGTCTCTTCCCAAATTCAACCTCAACAGGATTAAGCTGATTAACAGCTTGTTTTTTGTTATCTTCCTCTTCGTCCACTTATTTTTTCTATTTGTCTCAGCTTTTGCCTCTTTGCCCTTGTCCTTTCCTACGTTTGAAATGTCCACCGCGCCTAGTGACTCCACAACCAGCTCTATCGCCAGAGAATTATTCTGTATTGGTGCATCCTGAACGATATCATTTTCCCCTGGGATCCCAACATCTTTAGACTTATGCTCCACCTCCTCTTCTCCTTCCTTATCCTTTCCTTTGTTACCACACCTGCTTTGACTCGAAGAAATGTTGAATATACTTTTGCTACATGTCCCTGAACTGGACTCCTTCCTCTTCTAATCTTCATGAACTCTGGGCAAAGGGGATGCTCTAAGCCACGACCCATAGGATAAATCTTGTTCTTCCAAATCTTCATATCCTTCATCACTGAGATCTCCCAGTGAATCACAGTCCTTTAGTTGGTGGGCCCAGCCTCCCACAAGCAAAGCAAAAGGTTGGAACTCTTTCATATTTGAAGTGGACCCTCAGATTTTTCTCCTTGAATCTCACAATTGTACCTCTTTTCAAAGGTTGTTTAAGATCCATTGTCACTTTAATCCTCGAAAATATTTCGTTTCTGTGGGCTTCTTTCAAATCCATTTCCTCAAATTGTCCAAGGATTCCTCCAATTTTCTTTGCCATCGCTTCAGATCTAAGAATTAGGGGAAGCTCATAATCCCTAACCTAGAACACTCTGAAATGCATATTTAGTTCTGATGGTTGTTCTTCACCAGAAACTTTAGATAGCACCAGAAGGTTTCTATCAACACTCTAAGGACCGTTTCTGATGACATTCTCCAGATCTCTCCTCGTTGCGAACCGAAACAAGAACAAGTTGTTTCTAAGTTCTTGAGTTTCCACCGGACTTTTAAGTTTCCAAGCATTAATCATCGTGCTGGTAAAGGCCCTTGAGTTGAAACTATTTTATGTCCATAGTTTTCCGGCAAGAGTCCTTTGGAAAACCTCCTCCCCACCTCCTTCTTCAATCTCCGCTGTTACTCCCTCCTCCTCTTCCTTAGACAATGGGACACTCCTCCATTTCTCCATAGAAAACAAAGCCCAAGCAGATGAACAGCTCACGCAGCCTCTACCAAAGAGACAGAAGACCAAAAGAGATTTGGAAAAAAAACCAGAAACAAAGACTAGGGGATGACGAAAAAGAAAACCGCCGCCCTAACCCTAGATGGGAAGGGAAAAAGGCACGTTAATTTAGAGAGAGAAAGACAAGCTTCTCTCTAGAACACGTGGAGATTATTTTTTTACTAAGGGAGAAGTAACTTAGAAAACGAACAAAAGAAGAAGAAAAAAAAGAAACTCAAAAATTTGTGTGAACAGAGAATTGGGTGAAACTATTTAAAGCAAAAAAAAATCTAGTATCAGCCCAAGAAAGGACGATTCATATCATTTGACTATCATGAAACGAAGGATCAAATGAAGGAACAAGGAGATCAAATGGTGGAACATAGAAGGTGTAGGCAGGCGTGTGTTCCACAAGCAATGACGTGCACCAAACACACATTGACGTAAGCAAAAAAGACGACCTGTCAAAAAAACTAATTTTTTTAAGTAATACTGTAAATAATTACAAGTTCATGAAGCAACTTTGAAGATAAACTAGTAACAAACCCGTGCATACGCACGGGTTCTGTTCGGTTACGCGAATTTGGATATATCATTTATTTTAAATAAAAATGTCAAAATAAAAAATTTTAGATAAATAATTGATTATTTCATATATAAAAAATATTTAGATCAATAATAAATTTTTTCCGTCTACCATTTTTGGATTAAAAAATTTAATCATAAATACCATTTCTCGTATATAAAAATATTTAGATTAATAATAGGAAAATCAGAGTTATAAAATTCTTTTAGACAAACAATTGGAGTATTACAATTCAACTTAACAACAATATCATACTATCATAGATACATAACACAAATACTCTGATGAACTAAAACCACATGAATAAACTTTATTAACATTAAGCAACAGAACTACATTTATCAACTTTAATGACATAACATCTTTTCAGCTTGAAACCATTTTAACATCAAAAATTACTCTTCATGTATCAACATAGTTATTCAAAAATAAAACCAAACAACTAAATAACTAGCGTTCATCCCCCGAGTGTTACGTATCAGAGCGACACACCGACTTGGACTCGATGAAGCTACTAAATCTTCATCACTGCGTATCACCTGCACGTTACTAGTATAAAGGTAACGGCGAAACAAAAGAAAGGCTGTCATATCGAATCAATATAAACAGGCGTATGATAAAAATTATATTAGATCAGAATCATACAAATCTCACAACTTCATAACAGCAACTATACAAAAACTAACAAACCACTTAGTAACAACAACAAACCACTTATTAAATCAACGTAACAACTTAATCAACACAACTTAATAACAACAAAAACTTATAACAATAACAATATCTTCCAACAATAACAACTTATAGCAACAACAACTTATAACAATAACACAACGACAATCAATAAACAAAGAATAATAACAACACCTTTAACACGCGACTCAATATGCGACTCAACTATGCAAATGCATGTGGTACCATTTGGAGCAGAACTCCCAACTTAAACATATGCTAGTTTATCAAGGCATTAACAAGGCATAAGCCTTCAACATGGTACCATCAAGGCCAAGGCATAAGCCTTCAACTTTCAATGTGGTGCCATCAAGGCCAACATGGTGCCAATCTAGGTCAACTTAATAATGTGATGTATGCCACACGACCTCAACTCCAACAATAATTACACAATAATGTAACAACAACATCAACATACAACAACAACACCAACAACTTAAACATGCATCAATTGCATCAACTTAAATCAACACTGGTCATACGACCTAGAACTCAGGCATGTCCATAAATCCGAGCAATTCCACTTATTCAACATTGGCCATAGGCCTACAACTTCATCAACGTATCAACAACAATTTATAATAACAACTCAATTCAATAAACATTGGTCATACGACCTGCAACTCAATACTGCCCATAAATGGAGACAAAACAACTTATTCAATTGTGCCTGCAAATCAACTTATTCGACATAGTTTCAACAATATAAACCAACCAAGGTTACCTCCTAGTATACACGACTTACTCCGGCGAATTTCGATTAATTCCGGTTAACTAATTATACCGCTTAAATCTACTATATTCGGCTAATCGGTACTATTTTAATACTCTACAATTACTACTAGTTAATTTACTATTCTTATTAAATATTAACTTACTGATATAATGGTTCCTGCTACCAACCAATTACCTGTCATCAAAGTCTGACTCTGCTACAACATGCTAATTCTGCTATCTTATCTATCACGGTTAAAAGCCAGTAATCTGCTACTTTATCAATTCCACACCAAAACTGCTACTGATGTACAATTATTTTTCCTCTGAATTAATTAACTTTTACATACTAATAATTCATTAAGGAGCTACTAACGTAAACTACTAGCCTAATTAATTAAAGGAAAAAGTATCTAATTATACAAAACCAACGCATGTGATCTCTGCTACTAATTCTCATAACCATCTCTTAATTGACTACAAGGTTCCACTTAGATATATCATATTAATTCAAGTAAAAATAAATACATATTAATTCAACATATATATATATATATATATATGTGTGTGTGTGTGTGTGTGTGTGTGTGTGTGTGTGTGTGTGTGTGTGTCAATTCACTCATGAGACACCTACTGATACCAAACTAACATTAATTTCCTTAAACCAAAAGAAACAAGGGTGGCCCCACATACAAGGACCTAGGGTTCCCACCCCTCACCAATACAAGGTGGGGGCGCCCACCTCAAGAAAAGGGGCATCTGCCCTCTCCTCCCCATAAGTATATTATTTTTTTGTTCTTTGGGTGGGGTGCTCGTCCCTTAAGGGTTATGGCCCCCTCCCCCAATATCCTTCTTCGTCTTCGTATTTTTTTCCAGAACGTATACTATGAACCTTTGAGATATTTCTTCTTCAGCCGATCCAACGAAATTAACACCACAATAATTCCAGCGGCAACATAGATTACAGTTTCAATTAACCAACACAACGACTAAATATCAGCAACAATTCAACACAGTTACAGAACCATAAAAAATATCACAAAATCAACAATTTATCAGGGACTCAATATCATCGAGTACATCAAACAAATCCATGGCACAAAATTATACGACCTAACCCCACATACGGTCTATCATAAACCAGGTTATAGAGATTGAACCCCACCCTTACCTGAATTTACGGTCTCTTTACATAATCTTTCTGGTCAATTTTGAGCTCCGCCGCATCTCTCGATCTTTGCCTCTTTCATTCTTCTACTATCAATTTCTTAGCAAAATCGATCGTATGAGTTTCTATCCTCCAAACCTTGTGGCTCTCCAAAACCCTTGTTTTGCCTCTTGATATTACATGACCTAATGTTTTTGGTTGCTGATTTCATCACCTCACATATACTTCTTTTCTAAACCTAATAAAATAACTTATCATATCACATTGTCATAATGGGCTTCTAGTCACCACCTATCAATTGCTAAACACCACACAAAACTAAATCCACTTAAATAATAAATAGTCTACTAATAATAATATTATTTCTAATATTATTTTTCCATTTAAACCGACTAATAATCCGACTATAAACTTAACAACTCCAAATAACATATTAATCCAAAATTACGCCTCTTATAATATTACTTATAATTTCTCCACTTCGACTAATTCCAACGATTAAATCCTTAATTAATTTAATTAACCAATTAATTAATTTTAGAGCGTTACAACTCTCCCCCACTTAGGATATTTTCGTCCTCGAAAATCTATCCGACTCAACTATCCTCAACTTCGCTTCCAACTTTCTAGTCCTCGATTGCGTTTGGCAACACTCCGACTACTACTTTTTCGTCATAACATCAACTCAACAATATTCAAATCCAATACATTCCTACTAATCATGCAACACCTTCGCGGCATAACCGTTAGTAACTCATCCGACATAGCAATGTTTTATGTAGCAATCAACCATATCATGTTGATATTCGGATATACCATTTCACATCATCATCCCAACAACATTTCTACACTAAAACACATATACTATACTTATTTCCATACACAGATGTCATTCACTAACGAAACACCAACAATCCCATTCATCTTATCGTATCACTTGTATAGTAGCATCAATATAGCCAACTTAATCAACTTCATAATATCTTAGAGTATTACTCATCATCTACTGTAACCAACAAGAACATTACTGCAACTGAACTAAAATTATTATCATGCTAACTTAATAGTATAACTCGACTAATAACCAACAACAAAAAGAATATCCTTATACAATCAACACAATTTACGAGAAACACCGTACTCTGGCACATCATGATTCAGATGCGCAACTCTGATCATCCATCTTAATTCATCGTACTTATTAAAGTTTTTGTCAACTTATATGGTTCACAAGTTTCAACCAAGTCTTAGTCTTTCTTTAGCATCCACCCCTTCACGCACCATTAAGACAGTAAGATAAGTCTATACTATCCAATACGATTTCGTCTACTATCAACAAGAGATTAAGGGTGATCAAGTCCTCAATTTATCAATAGACAGCCGACAATCATAATGGAGTATAACCATCATTACCAACTATAATAGTGCTCCTTTAGAAATTGTACTTACGTCACATAAAGTACCATACTTTAACAACCTGCAAAACCATCTGAACCTGCTAACACCGGCATCCTGCAGCTACAAACTACTTCACACCTTGAGATAATATCCTAACAAAATTCCTTTATGGCATCATCGACACTTTCTATCCCTGAAATCATATTCTTCGCATTTCCAACAACTTCAACAACTCTTATAATTACTAACTAATATTCCACAACAAGATCTACAACAATTCTTCATTTAATCGTTGTTCCTTTGTCAATAGCTTACGCAAGACTACTTACATAACAACTTCACAGTCCATCAACAATGCTGAACATAACGACTTTCTAAATTCCATCTTATAACAATCATCCTTGTTACCTTATGATTCGGGAAACACCAAACTTCGATAGGACTTGCACCATCACCATCAGCAGCATACCAACATCCTACAACTGAACATATCCGAGAGGCACTGCTTCTCCCCCACTTAGCTTCAAACCAAATCCTACATACAAAACAAACTAGTACCAACAGTGTTTCACACACATGTCGCGTACTAAGGGGTAAAACACTGACAGTATTCAATTTTCGCATAACTCAACAGACTCGACAACATTGGCCGGACAGACCAACTTGCTCTGATACCAACTTGCAAGTCCCCAGTTCTACCCCGGTAATTATTAGGAAAATAAGAGTTATAAATTTTTTTTCGACAAACAATTGGAGTATTACAATTCAACTTAACAATAATATCATGCTATCATAGATACATAACACAAATACTCGGATGAACTAAAACCACATGAATCAACTTTATTAACATTAAGTAGAGGAACTACATTAATCAACTTAGACGACATAACATCTTTTCAACTTGAAACCATTTTAACATCAACAATTACTCTTCATGTATCAACATAGATATTCAACAATAAAACCAAACAACTAAATAACTAGCGTTCATCCCCCCGAGTGTTACGTATCAGAGCGACACACCGACTTGGACTCGATGAAGCTACTAAATCTTCATTACTGCATATCACCGGCACGTTACCAGTATTGTGGTTGTCGTTTTTTTTACCTCCCCGTTTCACTTGGGAGGACGACACGCTAGACCCTTCACGCGAAATTTGGAAGGAGAATGCGCCCGTGGTGGGAGGAATTTTATTTCAGTTCTTCCTACGATATCACACGAACTTTCTTATTGTCCTACGAGTAGGAGAGGGAAAAAAAGATCTCAACTAAACCCTAAGAGTTTGCTAAGTGTGGGGATTTCACCTAGACTAGAAATTCTGGAGTCCGGGAGGTCGGTTATACATAGGGAAGTGTTTAAACACCCTACATATCTGTAGTACTCTACAGGAACCTTCTCTGTGTCTAAATGTGTTTGTGCTGCTAATGATTATTGGGAAAGTTTCTCCTTTGTATTAGGAGAAGGAATTGAATTGAATAAAAGAAAGACAGACAGACTGACTGACTATTTTTGGTATTTTATTAGCTCGCTGAGATTCCTTGTGAACCTCATGCCTACATATCCCTAGTGGAAGTCAGAGCTTAATGTAGTTCGGGGAACTAACTAGGGAAATTAATGATTTTTGGTGCCTTGCTTGAAGCTCAAGGTTGAAGCTTTGAATTAAATCTCTGTTTACAGTAAAGAGGCATGAAATCATCTTTACAGAGAGGTATTTGTACTATTCCACCACAAACATTTAAAAGAGTGACAAAATAAATGAATTCATTTCATTCAAGAGGGGGACCTTACTTGTGTATGTGCAAGTATACCAGTCAAATGCCTCTTAAATGAAAGAAAGATGCTCATCCAAATTAGGGAAAGTTACCACATGTCTGGGTTTTACTGCCAGCTCATGCCTTTCAAAATCCTAAATGGGAGACTTGATTGAAATTGAAATAAAATGTAATGTTTGTTTGAATGTGGTAGAGTAGTAAAAATATCTCTCTATAGAGATAAGCTATGTCTATCTACTGTATAAAAGATTTGACTTTAGCTGGCTTGCATGAGGCCCAAGCTTGAGGCTTTTTGATTGATTTATTGACTTATTGAAATGATAACTCTACTGGGGAGAATTTAAACTAAGGAATTTTGTGTTCTGTACAAAGCCCAGAATTGAGGCTGACTTTTATTGGAGAGTATTTATTTGATGGATTTTATTTGGTGTTCTGTACAAAGCCCAGAATTGAGGCTGACTCTTTTTTTTAGGGAATTTATCTTAGCTGGAGAAGTTGTCTGTTAAAAGACTGATTTTATCATGTTTTTGGAGGCTGACCCTTTCTAGGGGTTTTGACTCTTTTGGGGAAATTATCTCCTAAGAGAATGAATCTTTGGATTTTGAAGGACTGATTTTGGAGGCTAACCCTTTCCAGGGGTTTTTGTTAAAATGAAGGAATGATTTGGAGGCTAACCCTTTCCAGGGGTTTTTTGTTAAAATGAAGGAATGATTTGGAGGCTAACCCTTTCCAGGGATTTTTGTTAAAATGAAGGAATGATTTGGAGGCTAACCCTTTCCAGGGGTTTTTGTATTGAAATGGAGGGCAGAAAGATTATCTAGTGGAGACTTCTTGTTTAAAGCCCAAGATGAAGGCTGACTCATGCTGAGGATAAGCAAACATAGATCCTAGAATCTGCTAAGGAAAATGGATGAAGGTAAGGGTGACAGAGACTGTCCATGTCTCATTCCAAAAGGTGTACTCAATGTAAAATTGAGACAAACTTAGCTTGTTTAAAGTCTGGTTTAAATTGGAAGAAACTCACCAGGGTATGTTAGAAGGTGACTAAAGACCTGTTCCTATGTTTATAAGAAACCTGATGGGTCCTTGTATACAAGCTCAAGAGGAAGCTGGAAATGCTTTTAAGAAGCCTGTGGGTCCTTGTACAAAGCCCGAGAGGAGGCTAATCGAGGGTCATCGAGGGTCCTTGTTATAGCACAAGAGAAAGCTATGTGGTTTTGAACTTATTTTGGCTTTAAGCAAATGGGTAAGAGGTTTCACCGGGAATAATTCCTCTTTGGGTGGATGTGTCCTATTTTGGGTTCTAAGGCTTTTGCCAAGATGTTTCACCGGGAATAATTCATCTTGGGGGTTTGAACTACAGATCTCTAATTAGGAAAGAGCCTTCACCGGGAAGACATTCTCAATCCTAGGTCATATTCCTATAATATATATATATATATATATATATATATATATATATATATATATATATATATATATATATATATATAGTTTTAACTGTCCTAGGGTTTACACTCAAACGTAGTTCTAAACAAATATATGTACAGTTTATTTTTGACAATAATTTAAATAAAGACTGTAAATTGAAAGCTTGTAAAGCCTAACCTGGATGGAGTGGATGCCTTTGAAGAAGTATGTACAAAGCCTCACCAGTAATTTGTTGTTTTGATAACAGTTGAATATTTATGATAAACAGTTAAGGGTTTTGAAAACAGAAGAAGTGAAGATGGACAAAGGTCACATAGGTATCTGAAGAGTTTCACCGGGAATAATGCCCTTCAAATACCAGAAGAATGTTTTGAAAACAGAAAGAAGATTTTGTAAATACAGTTTTTGAAAACAAACTATGAAAAGAAAGAAGGTATTGGGTCTTACACTCTATTAGAGGCCCACTTAAAAAAATGATTTACTGTTTATGAGAAACAGTTGAAAATGATTGAAATGATATAAGGTTTTGTTGTTTGAGAACCTTAATCTTCTGTTTAATCAGAGATTGAAAACAGTTTTGAATATTGACAAAAGTCAACTTAATTAAGGCAAAGATGAAATCTATACCCAATTAAGACCTAAATAATTAGGGTTTTATCATAAAATTATTCACAAAGTAGTTAGGTTAAAACAAAATGAAAATATATATTTTAAAGTGTTTAAGAAAACATTTAAAACATACTATTTTAAACCTAATTAAAATACATGAAATAAATAATATTTTTATGATTTTTTTGATTATTCATAAAATAGGTATATTAAATAACAAGTGTGTGAAAAATGAAGTGAAAATGATTTAATTTGATAAGTTTATTAGTTGTGTAAAGTTTGTATAAAAAAGAAATGAAAATGGGTGCTAAAAAATTGGTTTGGCCTTAGAGTGGTTCGAACCCACGCCCTTCATGATCACATTTCAAAACTTAACCAACTGAGCTGCGCGCGCAGCTTGTTAACTATATACACTCAATATATTATATTTTCAGATAAGCCAGGAAATTCAAATTTTACGCGCGCCATGTTCATCTTCTTCCTCGAGCTTCAGATTTTCAAATTCCTAACTCTCTGGTTTCTCAACTAAATGGCATGATGTAAACATCAATCTCACTCGTTTTTGGACAAGGAACATGATTATGGGCTCAGAATTCATTTATTCTAAGTGTAACTAACGAGTTTCATCATGAACACGAAGAACACATAAACCCTAATTTTAAAATTAAATGATGCACAAGATGAATAAATGAACGATGATAGAGGGTTTTCAATCCTCTGATGATGCTGAACAAGATAGAATCGAGCTTTACCACAAAGAGTGCTTAAATTAAAGAGGTGGAGTTCAGAAACTTACCTCTGAAAATGGAGGTCGTGAGGATGGTAGAGAGCACCTGGGCTTGTATGAATGATCTCAAAAGCTTCCTTGGGACTCAGTGATGCTAACTGAATGCTTATTGTAACTTCAATTCTCCTGAATTGCTCTATGGACCTCCCTCGATTTGAGCTTCAAGTGAACATGGAGGATGATGAATCTGTAGTTACAGATGAGCTGCGACCATCTGGATAGCTCCACTACCTCCTATGGAACGTGCCTGGATGCTTGGCTTTGTTGGAAACCTTCTGAATTGCTCTATGGACCTCCAACTACAACAGCTCCAAAGTGAGAGCAACAATGGCGTTCCTCCACTTACAGAAGTGATCCAGGTGCTTGGATCACCTCAAATGAACCCCCTTGAGATGTTAGAATGCTTACTTTCCAAAGATAAGCTCTAGTTTGAAGAAAACGATTCTTCTTGCCAAAGAACTTTGAAAAACAATAAGCATGAGAAGAGAAAGAGAAAGCAAGGAATATGGTTGCTTTGGTGTGTTTTTCTACTGAGGTATGCTCTCCTATTTATAGGCAAATGATTCAGTACTGATTGAGAGAGTGAGCTTGCTTAGTGAAGTGAATTTGGTTTCTTAGCCATGAAGAAATTTCAAAGAATATCCAAGTGTGATCATTGCATTTTCGAGCCAGCTCCCTATCCATTGATTCTATCTGATCTTAGGGAACATTTCAGATACAAAGTGAGCTCTAATTGGTTGGTGAGAAGATTCCTTGGGTGATTCATCAATTTGCTATAAATTCTCAAATGTAATCATTACATAATCACATGTTCTTGTTTTAGGAATCTTCCTCAATTATCATGGCATGGTAAAAATGAATGCATGGCATGTTTTCAGATGTGTTATGGGTCGTGTAGCATCCATAATTGAGGTCATGTGCACAAAATTGCAAAGTTCAAAAATGATGCATGACCTATAATTTCACTTCATGAGGCCAACTTTGAACAAGCATAACTCCTAGCTCAAAATGAATTTGGAGAAGGTTGAACACAATTTGGAAAGCCCTAAACATCTACTTCAAATCATTAGTTTGGAGTTTCTTCAGAATCCTTTGGCAAATTTGTGAAAAATGAGGCCAAAGTTGGAAGAAAACTAGGTTAAAACACTTAGAAAATTTTCTAAGTGTTTATGACCTAAAACTTCAAAATTTCCAAAACTCTTAAATGATTGATCTTTTGAAAAAAGTTCCATTGTAAGATGTTGTTTTATTTTGCAAGATCTACAACTTTCACGTTGGAAGTTTTTTGAGTTGTGTAGGTGAAATTTTGAGTTCCCACAATGCCCTCAAAAACCCTAATTCCCGACTTTTTGCTCCTTGAAGATTCTTCTTGAATTTCTTTGGTCAAATGACTTTAATATCCATATATTGATGATATTGATCCTTGAAAGTCATTGTTTGACCAAAAATCTTAAAAGTCAAAGGTGAACCCATACAGTTGACTTTTTCCTGATAAAGTGAAAATTTGGACTTTTGTGTAGAATCAAGATCTTCTCCTCAAATGAGTGATGTAAATGGGTTATATTGAGGTAGTAGAGGTTCTTGAATCATGTCTTGAGTTTTGGATCCATGCCTCTGATTAAAAGTTAACTATCCTGGTGAATTAGGTCAAAAACCCTAATTGTCGACCATATGAAAATAATGACTGTAGACTTTGAATTGAGGTGTGATGTCCAGTGGATCTTGTCATATGAGCTATTTGAAGATGATTGATGTCTTTGAATGATCCCCTGGAGCTTTTTAGGGTTTTCCAAAGGTGATCCCTGACTTTAGTCCTTGATAGGCTAAAAAACCCTAGCCTGGTGACCTGAGTAAACCTGTACTCAGATGACTGGGTGTCTAATCAATCATAGGTGAAAAAAAAATGAAGCTCTTGAGTCTTATGATTGTATTAGAGACTAATTCTTCCATTGATTGATCCTTTGCCTGAGTTTTCTTGTCTTTGAACATCCTTGATTGAATGCCAGGCTGTTCTGGGTACTTGCTTTGACTTGATGAAAATCCTGAAGACATGTTATCTCAGGGGGGTCAAAAATTAGGGTATGACAGATGCCCCTATTTAAGTTTCTTTTATCTGGAGGGAGAGAGATTGATATCTCGATCCCTCCTGCGTGAAAGAGATTTAAATATCAAAGAATGCCCGAATTTTGGGCGCTCCTGAGATGTTGTAATTGATAAAATCTTTGCATGACTTGATCCTATTGTCGCACTTGGCGGGGGATGAGGAGACAAACTCCTGTAGAAATACTTGATGTGGATTCTGGTAAATGGATGGCAGTGTCGGATGCGCAATCCATCTTCTTTAACTAAGTGTTGACACTTAGAAAAAGGCAAACAACCTCCCCCTTGTTTCGGATGTCCATATCTCGAAACTGGTCTCAGTCGTGTTTGGACAATATCTCAGATAAAGAGAAAATTTCCAAAGATTTGTTTCCTCATCAAACTTCTCATCAGCACTTGGAGATGAGACGCCATTTGATGGTAATAAGGAAACTTCAAAGGTTTGTTTCCTCATCAAACTTCTTACCAGCACTTGGAGGTAAGATACCATTTGACGGTAAATAAAGAAACTTCAAAGGTTTGTTTCCTCATCAAACTTCTTACTAGCACTTGGAGGTAAGATACCATTTGACGGTAAATAAAGAAACTTCACCATCCCTCCTTTCAACTTGACGTTTTTGAAGGATCGTCATATGGCCTCATGATCTTTTAAGGGGCTAATGACTTTACTTGAAAGCGGACGAACTGTTTTCGGGGTGAAAACCAACATTCATCGACCTCTTGAATGTTTATTAGACAAACTGTCTTTCCTTGGGGAAAGACTGCCATTTGTTGACTCCACTGGGGATCATTTGTCGATCCGCTGGGAGATTCTGAATTATTTTCTTTGACGAAAAGTAGCATCTCTTGACCCTGCTGGGGAAATACCAAACTGTTTTCCAGGAGGAAAAACTACCACCTGTTAATTATGTCGGGGAATCCACACTTCTTGGAGAAGAGAACTGCTCATCGACCCTGTAGGGAATTCCAAAATGCGAAATAGACTATCTTATCTGAAGAAGACTGTCGAGCGTCGCTCTGCGGGAGAATCTCGGGTGGGGAACTCCAAAAGTGAACAAACTATCTCTTTAGAGGAGATTGCCATTTGTTGACTTGCTTGGGGAGCTCCTTGTGTATGAACTGTCGTCTTGAAGGAAAAAGTTCCTCCAGAACTTGCAGGGGAAACTTGAGTTCATGCCTTAATGACTCGGGCATTCACATGATCGAAGCCTGACTCGACTATGCAATTACAATGTATGCATGAATATTATGACAATCATAAAATGTAAAGTGAAAGTGAATAGAATTGTCGCGGATGTAAAATCCTATGATACGACTTGAATCTTGTTGATCAGAAGATGTCCTCTTCTTGTAGTTCGAACTCTGTTGGGAATATTTGGTTATTAGTTGTCCGCTGTCCGAAATGAGTAATATGAATTGAAGTGAAGATCCGTCATCGGGAGATGTTCGCAAAGCGACCTCATGGGGAAATCTAGGTTCCCGGAGTCCCAACCGTTCTCGGAGCAACTGTTTGCATTCTTCCTATTGTTTGTAAACCTTAGAAAGAAATTTCACCTTTATTTTTGCAAGTAAATTCATTTTATTTTATGAAAACATTTGTTTCAAGAAAATGACTGTTTAAACTTAAAATGCATTTCAAGAAACTGAAAAAGACTAGATTGCAAAGGAAAAGCATAAGGCTCAAATTATTATTATGGAATGGTAATCAGCCAAATGCTTGATTCCATGGAGTATTTACAAAGTTGGAAATTGGTAATTTTCGGGAAAAGGGCTACGATGAAACGTGACGACCGTTATCTTTCCCTTCCACTCCAAGTTGTGCTGTATTCGTGCTTCGTAGAAGATGACCTACTGCTGATGAATACTCCGCTATGGATTTTTGAATGATCAAGTTTGTCCTGAACACAGTTACTTGCCATATATCCCTAACTTTTGCGTAAACTACCCCTCTCGGGTTTTAAGTTTACCGGGATTGATTATTTATTTTTTATGTCTCTAACTTTTGCCTGAATCGCCCTTTCGGGTTTTCGATTCACCGCTCTTTTTTGCCTAAGCCACTCTTTGCGAGTTTTCAACTTAGCGAGCTGTTCTTTTGATTATTTAGGCGAAGTATTTCTTGACTGCGTCGACGTTCACAGGATGGGTGAATTCTTCTCCATCCATAGTCGTGAGTATTAAGGCTCCTCCTGAGAAAGCTCTCTTGACCACGTATGGGCCGTCATAATTGGGAGTCCATTTCCCTCTTGAATCTGTGAGAAAAGATTGAATCTTTTTTAGTACAAGGTCGCCTTCTTTGATTGTGCGAGGTCGAACCTTTTTGTCGAAAGCTTTCTTCATTCTTTGTTGATATAGCTGTCCGTGGCATAAAGCTGTCATACGCTTTTCTTCGATTAAGTTCAATTCATCGAATCTACTTTGACACCACTCGGCTTCTGTTAATTTTGCTTCCATCAAGACTCTTATTAATGGAATCTCAACCTCTATAGGTAGGACTGCCTCCATGCCATATACAAGGGAGAAAGGAGTTGCTCTAGTCGAAGTACGTACTGATGTACGGTAACCATGAAGAGCATACGGGAGCATTTCATGCCAATCTTTGTAAGTGATGACCATCTTTTGAACGATTTTCTTGATGTTTTTGTTAGCTGCTTCTACAGCTCCATTCATCTTTGGTCTGTAAGGAGATGAGTTGTGATGCTCAATCTTGAATTCTTCACAAAGCTCCTTCATCATTTTGTTATTCAAATTTGACCCATTGTCAGTGATTATCTTGCTAGGAATGCCGTAGCGACAGATGATGTGATTCTTGATAAACCTGACGACAACTTGTCTTGTAACGTTTGCATATGAAGCTGCTTCAACCCATTTGGTGAAATAGTCTATAGCTACCAAGATGAAGCGATGTCCGTTGGACGCTTTTGGCTCGATCATTCCAATCATGTCGAGTCCCCACATGAAGAAAGGCCAAGGGGAAGAGAGTATGTTGAGAAGAGATGGTGACACATGAATTCTATCGGCGTAGATCTGACATTTGTGACACCTCTTTGCGTACTGGTAGCAATTTGACTCCATCGTCAGCCAATAATATCCTGCTCTCAGTATTTTCCTTGTCATGGTATGTCCATTGGTGTGAGTACCAAAGGAACCTTCATGTATTTCTCTCATGAGTACTTCTGCTTCTTTTCTGTCAACGCATCTGAGTAGAACCATGTCGAAGTTTCTCTTGTACAGAACATCTTCATTCAGGAAGAATCTACAAGCTAATCTTCTCAAAGTCTTTCTATCTTTCTTTGACGCCCCAAGAGGGTACTCTTGCTTTTGAAGAAAGTTCTCGATGTCGTGATACCACGGTTTGTCGTCGATGATTGTTTCTACTGTGAAAACATGAGCGGGCCTATCCAGGCGCATAACATCGATCCGAGGAATGTCATTCCAATGATTTATCCTAATCATGGAAGAGAGTGTGGCTAATGCATCAGCCAAGTTGTTTTCTTCACGAGGAATGTGATGAAAATTTACCCTGTCGAAGAATGGTAACAATCTTCTCGCGTAGTCTTTGTAAGGAATTAGCCCAGGTTGGCGTGTTTCCCATTCTCCTTTGATTTGATTGATGACCAAAGCAGAATCTCCATATACATCCAAGTGTTTAATTCTTAGATCCACGGCTTCTTCGAGACCCATGATGCAAGCTTCATATTCGGCCTCATTGTTTGTGCACTTGAAAGTTAATCTGGCAGTAAATGGAATATGGGTACCCTGAGGTGTAACAATGATTGCCCCAATTCCTCGTCCATAAGCATTGACAGCTCCGTCAAAGATTAAGCCCCACTGGGATCCTATCTCAGGTCCTTCGTCTAGTAGTGGCTCGTCGTAATCTTTCATCTTGAGGTACATGACGTCCTCGTCCGGAAAGTCGAAACTGGTTGATTCATGACCATTGAGTGGGTGGTGAGCCAGGTGCTCAGCTAGTATACTTCCTTTCATGGCTTTCTGTGCGTGATACTCAATGTCATATTCTGATAACAACATCTGCCAACGGGCAATTCTCCCAGTTAAAGCAGGCTTCTCAAAGATGTACTTGATTGGATCCATATGAGAGATCAAACAAGTAGTATGTCGAATCATGTACTGGCGGAGACGCTTGGCAGCCCAGGCCAAAGCACAACACGTCTTCTCGAGCATGGAGTAGCGGGATTCACAGTCGGTGAATTTCTTGCTTAGGTAATAGATGGCATGCTCTTTTCTCTTTGTCTCGTCTTGCTGTCCAAGGACACAACCCATGGAATCTTCTAAGACGGTTAAGTACATTATCAAAGGTCTTCCTTCCACTGGAGGAGATAAGATGGGTGGTTCGAGCAGATATTCCTTAATGCTGTCGAACGCTTTCTGACAATCGTCTGTCCAGACGCAACTTTGATTTTTCCATAGAAGTTTGAAAATAGGAGCGCAAGTTGCAGTCATGAGATATATGAATCTCGAGATGTAATTCAGACGTCCAAGAAATCCTCTAACTTGTTTCTCGGTTCTGGGTGAAGGCATTTCTTGAATTGCCTTGACTTTGTCTGGATCTACTTCAATTCCTCGTTTGCTGACAATGAAACCAAGGAGTTTTCCTGAGTAGACACCAAAGGTGCACTTGTTGGGGTTCAGGCGAAGCTGAAACTTCCGTAAGCGTTGAAATAACTTTGTCAGATTCTGTATGTGATCTTCTTCATTTTCTGATTTGGCAATCATGTCGTCCACATAGACTTCCACTTCTTTATGCATCATGTCGTGGAAAAGTGTAGTCATGGCTCTTTGATAAGTTGCCCCTGTGTTCTTTAGTCCAAAAGGCATAACACGATAGCAGAACGTGCCCCAGGGGGTGATGAAAGCCGTTTTCTCCATGTCTTCAGGTGCCATTTTGATTTGGTTGTATCCTGAAAATCCGTCCATGAACGAGAAAACTTTGGATTTTGCTGTACTGTCTACCAACATATCAATATGTGGTAAAGGAAAATCATCCTTAGGGCTAGCTTTGTTCAAATCTCTATAGTCGACGCACATGCGGACTTTTTCGTCTTTCTTAGGAACGGGAACAATGTTAGCTAACCACTGAGGGTATTCTGAAGTGACAAGGAAACCTGCGTTGATCTGCTTTTGAACTTCCTCTTTGATTTTCATGGCCATCTCCTGATGAGTTCTTCTTAATTTTTGCTTGACCGGAGGGCATTCTGCTTTTAATGGCAAGTGATGCTCCACTATACTGGTATCCAACCCTGGCATATCTTGATAAGACCAAGCGAAGACATCTGAGAATTCTTTGAGCAGCTGTATCAAACTCTCTCTGATCTCTGAACTGAGCGAAGCTCCAATCTTAACCTCTCTTCTGTTTCCATCGGAACCAAGGTTAATGATCTCTAGAGGCTCATTGTATGGCTGAATGGCCTCTTCCTTTTGTTGAAGTAATCGTGAAATTTCCTTTGATATTTCTTCGTCTTCTTCTTCCTCTGCCTCGAATACAGGAAACTCAAAGCTTGGAGAAGTCATACGGTCGTTCGTTTCAACGGGGTATTTTATGATTAATCTGCATATGTGTGATAAATTTTATTTAGACAACGAGGGAAGACTCGGTGTATGCAGTTAATGGAATATTTTGATGTTTTTTAAGGGTGTTTTTTAGGATTACCAATTTCCGAAAAAAAAAGAAAAGGGAAAACTAAACGAAGGAACAGAATGACATTTTTATTTATTGACAGTCATTTCTTGAAACAAAGACCCTATAAAACAAAACTCTATTACTTTGGGCGAAGCAAAGAGGGAAATTTTCCTAAGAAATAGTAAAATGCAAAGACCTATGAAACAACTCTTCACCCTGGGCTATGGTGAGAGGTCAAAATAACGGTGAAAGTTCCTACTTAGGAGTGCGAACAACAGTTGAAACTTCAACAGCTATCCAGTAGTGGCGAACCCCATTGTGCACTAAGTAATCTGGAACCTTAGGCTTAAGCTGGCCTGTGGTAGGTCTTGATTTACCAACCACTGTCTTTGCCACACTCAGGCGATCTTCTTCTACTTCAGCAGACTGAGCGGTGTGAGCATACCCATTTCCAAGTGGAGTATGTCGGACTTTCTTTTGAGGAAACTTCCAATCTTCTGAATGGATAGACTCGTTGTCGGAGACACTTTCGAGATCATCCTATTCTGTATTTTGGTCTTGCTCTTCTCCCAAGATGGCATTGACTAGATATGTGAACTCTAGATCCGTAGCCTCGGAAGGTGACTTGGGGATATAATCCTCAATGATGATTTCACCAGTCGATGATGATGAATAGCAATGGTTATACATCTCTTTTGGCGGAGAGAGATACTCAAAATCACTGTTCCATCCAGTTGGAACAATATCTTCAAGAGAGATTCTTGAACTTTCAGGAGCGGAGTATTTCACCATGTAGTCAAATTTTCCGCTTGGTTCTCCTAATGTATCCCAAGTCTCTTTGGGGATAGGAGGAACTTCTTCTGATGAACCATGACTTCTGGTGGTGAAGCTGTTTGTGACTTCATCACTGATTGGTTGAGTCTTACTTTCAGATCCTTTTGTTGGATAACAGCAAGGTGAATCAGACTCTGATAGGGCTATGTATCCTGCCTCGAGAAGATAGGACATACATTTGTCATACCCCAATTTTTGACCTAAGATACCACCTCATATCATTGCATATGCATCATTTGCATCTCTAACAAATTGCATAGTTTGTGTTTGCTACTTGTGACTCAGCAGGATTTAATCTGGAAATCACTCATCAGTACAAGTAACAATCAATTAGGGTTTTGTTCTCCCTTCATCTCAAGTGAATCATCTTCATCATCAATCAACATTTGGTCCTCAGAGATTCATTTCAACAAGCTCAACAGCTTTGAATCGACTGAATTAGGGTTTTGACTGAAGATAGCATACTCCTGACTTTTGCTCAGAGATTGACCTAATGACTTGGGACATGACCTCAAGACCCCAAGTACATCATTTTGACCTAATCCATTGGCTCATAACATCTCCTACACAAAGATTGATCAGACAAATCCTCAGCTCAGGGTTTTGAACTATCAGGGACTGAAATCAGGGATCACATTTGGGAAACCCTAAAAACCCCCAGGGAGTCAATCAAAAGTTTCAATCATCTTCAAATAATCCCTATGACAATATACAATGGAAATTACATCTCAATTCAAGATCCACAGTCATCAATTTCATCAGGTCGACAATTAGGGGTTTTGACCTAATTCACTAAATCATTGACTTTTTAATCAGGACATGGTGCCACAACTCAAACCATGACTCAATATCCTCTAATGCTTCAATATGATCCATTCATACCATTCATATGGTGAGGATAGCCTGTTTCATTTGAAATCTCCAGAAACGCGATTCGTCTGAAAAAGTCAACTGTACAAGATCACCATTGACTTTTGGGGAATTTTGGTCAACCATGACTTTTGAAGTTGCAAATCATCAATATATGAAGTATGAAGTCATTTGATCAAGAAAAATCAAGAAAATTAATCAAGAATCAAAAAGTCAAAAGTTTGACTTTCATACTTAGAAAAATTTTCTAAGTGTTTTTCATGGTTATTTCCAAACTTTGAAAGGGAATTTCTCAAAATTTCACCTACAAACTGAAAAAAACTTCCAACATGAAAGTTGTAGATTTTGATCCAATAAACAACTTTGACACATATAAATTTTTTCCATAAGATCAACCATTTAAGAGATATGGAGCTTCAAAGTTGGTACTTTTTGAAAACTTCACTTAAAACTTCATTTTTCTCAAAGTTCATGGATCTTTTTCACTCATTTCCTTAAAGGTCTTGAAGAAACTTTCAACTAGGGTTTTGAAGTATGCAACATGAGCTTTCCAAAATGTCCAAGAGCATGAAAAAATATGGAGTGTAGCCATGGTTTTGAATTTTGACATTAGAGGTCATTATGCTTAAAGTTTCACACCATTTTTGCAAAGTTATGAACACTATGTGACCTCTAATGCAAGAAATGACCAAATAAAATTATGCAAGCAAGATTCTTATCATAAAAGATAAGATTGGAGAGAATATTATGACACTTAACCATGGTTAAGTTTTGTAATCATTGAAAAAATATTCCATGCCATATTTTTCCACAAAATTCAATCATAACTCTTCCACTTGCTTGCCCTTCAATTCAGAATCTTTGCCTATAAATGGAAGGCCTCACTTCATTACAAATCACTCCAAAACTTGTCCAAGAACTTGTTTTCTCACTTCTTCCATTTTTACCAAGTTCTTGAGTTTTCAAAGAGGTTAGAATGCCAAATTGCCAATCTTTCAAGTTCTAACCAAAGGAGTCATCCAAACTTCTTCCAAACATCATTTAGAAGTTGTTCATCACTTTAAACCACCATAAAATCAAGCCAAAGTCAGTTTGCTCACAAAAAATCCATACTTGCAAAGTTTGAGCCAAAACTTCCAAACTTGAAATTTACCCGAGCTTGTCCAAATCTACCACTTCAAACACCTTCCATACATCAATTAGAAGTGATCCAAACATCTGGAACACTTCTGGATGTGGAGAAACACCATGGCCGTTTTCAGTTTGGAGTCAAAACAGGTGGAGGTCTGTAGAATGATCCAGGAGGTTTCAAGCAAATTTAAAAGCATCAACATGATCCTTGAACATTCCTGAAGCTAGCCAGATCAATTCCAAGCATCAAGACCTCAAGAACAATCGTTCAGAACTCACGGTTTACACACCTCTAACTCAACTTCGATTTTGCTTTTATACACGTTTTTAATCCATTTCAATTGCATATTTATGTTTGTTATGATGCATGGAACGTTTCTGGGTGGTTTAATTTGTGTTTAGTCACGAGGACAGAGATATGCCATTTTTGGTTTTTTAGGGTTTCGTTTTAGGTCTTTTTGCTACAGGTGAAATTGGCCCAAAAGGAGATCACCATTGGATTCAGAGAGCAAAACCAAGTCGTACCCTGGCCCTGTATTGGATTTATTGTTGTTATCTCGCGTTTTTGAAATTTCAGGTGCTATGGCTATGGAGGCTCAACCGTGGGTAAAAGTCCATCTAAAACGACGGCCAAGGGTTGGGGATGATGGCGTGTCACTTTGCCATTGGCTGAATTCAAAATGAAGCGCGCGTTTTTTTGTTTGAAGACTGAACGGATCCCATGTGTTTGGTCCCACGTACATACCACGTGCTCTCACGCTTGCAGCCATCAGATCTTATTTAAACTCCCATCCAACGCTCCTGAAAGCGCCAGTCCACCATAGACCATCAACTTTGCCACACAGGATCATATATTAATATTTTCTTAATTAATTTGTTTTTCTTTGCATAATTAATTAAAAAATACTTTCAAAAATCCAAAAATCATTTTAATTTCACTTTTAGGTTGATAAAATATTTAATTAATTTTTGACATGAAAATATTTTATTTTTCTTCATAATTAATTTATTTTGTTAATTAATTAGTAATTGTGTGAATATTTGCTATTAATTAATCTTCAACCAATCAAAAACTCCAAAAAAATATTTTCTTTTTATATTTAGGTTTACATTTGTATAATCTAATTTGTGACATAAAAAAGAATTATTTTTCTTGTTAAGTTTAATTATTTGTATAATTATTTGTTTAATTATCTTATTAATTAACTTAATTTCATTCAAAATTATAAAAAAGGCATGTTCTCTCTTAGATTAATTTCTTTTGAATTTGATATCATCATATAACCTCCGTGTAATTAATCATTTGAATTTTCATGTTATGATTTTGGATTACTGTTGCAGATCACTTGAATAATTACAATTCATTTAAGGTTTCGAGATCTGTTTCTTTGTCGTCTTCTGGCTTTGTCTATTTTTCTGTCTTCCATTTGCTACAGAGGATGATCATGAAATAATTTATTCCAAGCACATCACTTGAAGATCACGGTAACACCTCAAACTCAGAAATTCAATTTCTCATTCTTCGAGGTAAGCCTAAAACTCCATAACTGTAGAAACGAATTACTTGTCTGTTTCATTTTCAATCAACTGTTTTCACAACAGTAGTCAATTCACTTTCAAATCATCCATTGTTTTTCAAAACGAAGTGGGGCCTCTCGAATATTAGAGAGTATAAGTCCCTTTCCTCTTTCTTTGTACAGTTTTTCTTTGTACAGAAAACTTTTTTTTTCTCCAAATTACTTCCAAACAGTTTTTTTTAACAAATCTCACATCTTTTTCAAACTATCCACCCTGTTTTATGAAAATAAAACAGGGGCCTCTCGAATATTAGAGAGTGTAAGTCCCATTCCATTTCTTTTTGTACAGTTTTCAAAACAATAAAACTTCTTCAAAATAAAATCTTTTTCAAAACAATTTTCAAATCATTTTCAAAACTTCAAATGATTCAAAACTTTTCAAATATACCATGGGCCTCCATGTAGGTATAAGTCCCAAGCCCCTTTTGTACATACCCATTCCAGTACATGAAATTAGGTATTTCATTGTACGCCTTTTGTACATATTTCAATCAATGCGTTTTTTAAACTTTGAATAACAAACCAAAAACGAAGGTTTCTTTAAATCTTCCCAAAAATATACCATGGGCCTCCATGTAGGTATAAGTCCCAAGCCCCTTTATAAATACCTGTTTACATAGCTTTGAATAAATTCAAGTGGATCTCTCCTCGAGTGTGAGTCCCGAGCCCTGTGTATACAAATGGATCATGCTTACAGGTATATTTCCTTCATAAACTCCATTATATACACACACTTTGTCATATATATGTGCTTGTTCATACTTGTTCATATTTGTTCATGTACTTGTTCATATTTGCTCGTACTTGTTCATATTTGTGATTGTGTTATATGTGCTTGTTCAACTTAGTACAACACTAGGTTCCCCATAGCCTCCTATTGGGCTTCGTGCAAAGAATCTCCACTAGTTTAGGTTAGGACATAGAGTATGGTTTCCCGGTGAAATCGCTCTAAGAGCTCAAACCAACTATACCATGCCTCCCCTTGGTGTCGCGGGCGAAAAATCGTTTGTCTTTTCTAAATGAGACACCTGATGCCTTCTTTGGGCTCGAGTGCTCAAAAAAAATGATTTTTCTTTTGTACCGACCAAACTTTTTATTGTTTCCAAAGAAGGAAAAGGAAAAAAGCTGCAATAACCTAAAAGTGGGGGAGAGATCTTGGGTAAGAGGGTTGGTTATACGAAGGGAAGGTATTAGCACCCAGCGTATCTATAGTACTCTATAGGTTTCTTTTCTTTGTTTTTCATTCCATATTGTTGAGAGGTTCTGGTGAAATAGGTGGGACCTAAGGTGTTTGTTTGATTATGCTCGCAAAGATCATCGCGATCCTCTGCATACATATCCCCTAGAGGGAATCAGAGCATCTGTAGCTCGGGGTCTACGGGTGCTAAGGTTTGAATGGTTTTTTTTGTTTTGTTTTGCTCGCCAAGGATCGACCTTGTGCCTACGTATTCTCAAAGGGATGTTGAGAAAGTCAGAGCAATCGTAGTTCCCACTTATGCTAGTGGAAGCAAAGGAAAATAGACAAATGTCGTCTAAATGCTAGATGTATCTAATCTATATCATCACATATATCTGTTTGTTTTTTGTTTGATTATCTTTTTCATTATAAGCACGGGGCCATGCCACTTAGGGTGCTTAGAATGATAAAGATGTTTTTTGTTGTTTAACCAGCCTTGTGGCAAAAGTTTCAATGAAGTCAGCCTTGTGACAAAAACTTTGATTAATCAGCCAGCCTTGTGGCAAAAGTTTCAATGAAGTCAGCCTTGTGACAAAAACTTTGATTAATCATCCAGTACGGTGGTAAAACAGTTTGATTGATTAGCCAGCCTTGTGGCAAAAAAGTTTGATTGATTGATTGATTGTGATGATATATAAGAGATACTCCTAGCATAGAGATGAAAAATGTCTAATCTCCTAGGGTATTTGTTTTGGATATTGGGGATGCTTATAAGAAGCCCGTGGGTCCTTGTACGAAGCCCAAGAGGAGGCTATCCGAGGGTCCTTGCATTGTAAGCCCAAGAGGAGGCTATGGGAGGGACAATCCAGGGTCCTTGCATTGTAAGCCCAAGAGGAGGCTATGGGAGGGTCACTCGTTTGTACAAAGCCCAAGGGGAGGCATGGTATAGTTGGTTTGAGCTCTTAGAGCGATTTCACCGGGAAACCATACTCTATGTCCTAACCTAAACTAGGGAGATTCTTTGCACGAAGCCCAATAGGAGGCTATGGGGAACCTAGTGTTGTACTAAGTTGGATAAGCACACATATCACACATATGAACAAACATAAACAAGTATGAACAAACATGAACAGGTACGAACAATTATATATATGTATGACAAAGTGTGTGTATAATGGAGTTTATGAAGGAAATATACCTGTAAGCATGATCCGTTTGTATACACAGGGCTCGGGACTCACACTCGGGGAGAAGTCCACTTGAATTTATTCAAAGTTATGTAAACAGGTATTCACAAAAGGGCTTGGGACTTATACCTACATGGAGGCCCATGATATTTTTTTTGGGAAGATTTAAAGAAACCTTCATTTTTGGTTTGTTATTCAAAGTTAAAAAATCAAACTGATCGAGATATGTACAAAAGGCGTACAATGAAATACCTAATTTCATGTACTTGAGTGGGTATGTACAAAAGGGGCTTGGGACTTATACCTACATGGAGGCCCATGGTATATTTACAAAAACATGGTTGATCGTTTTACTTACAGACGCGTTGTTTGAAAGAAAACAAACTGTTTGAAATTTTTGTTTTGAAAAAGTTTTCTGTATAAAGAAAAATTGTAAAAGGAAAAAGGAGTGGGTCTTATACTCTCTAATATTCGAGAGGCCCCACATCATTTTGAAAACCAAATGATCAATTAAAAGATTTAATCAATAGTTTCAAAAAGAAATGGTTTATTGTTTTTTTGAAAAGAATCGCGATCGCTCGTTTTAAAACGATTTGAATTTTGAAAGAAGTCAATTTAATCAAAAGATCATCCTCAATTAACACTTAGATAATTAGGATTTGCTTCAAAAAATATTTACAAGTTACTAAGTTTGAAAATCAAATGAAAAATAGTATTTAAAAGTATTAAAATTACTTAAAAAACAAGTCATTTTAAAACTATTAAAAAATGTATTAAATAAATAATTTTTGATGATTTTTTTTTGATATTGTCAAAATATGTATATTAAATAAGAAGTGTGTAAAAAATGAATAAAAAATGAGTTAATTTGATTGGTTAAATTAATTGGTGAAGTTGTGTAAAAAATTGAAGAAAAATAGTGTTTAAAAAAAGGTTTTGGTCCCTAAGGGTGTTGAACCCACGACCTCATGCTCACCACTCAAAAACATAACCAACTGGACCACGCGCGTGGTCTGTTTATCAAAGGCAAGGATTTGGTTATATTTCAAACTCAATTTCTGAATTTCCTTCGCAAAAAATGGCGCCAAGAACACCATCCCCATTTGAATTTGAAAATCTTTGAAACTGAACCAAATTGATTAAGTGAAGGGTCTATCTTACTCGTTTTTTCACAAGGAACATGATGGTGGTCTTTAATTGCATTTATTTTTGCTCTAAGGTGATCAATTTTGTGATGAACACGAAGAACCCTAATTCTGAAATTCAATGTGAAATTGTGTATGATCATGTTATGATGCAATTGATTGAGGGTTAATGATCCTCATAGGTGCAGAAACAAGATGGTATGCTCATATTTCATTTATGATGCGTGCAAGTATGAGTTTGAAGTTCAAGTGACTTACCTTCAAAAACGGCCAAACTGGAGATTTGATTCTTCAATATAAGTGTTACAAATGCTTTGTATCAATCTGGATAGCTTCAATGATGATTATGGAAGGTGTCTGGATGTCTGGAACAAGCTGAATTCATCTGAGCATGGCCATGGCACTCGAACTGCAGTATGGTTCATGTGAGGATCAAGCTTAGTGATTTTGGAGTTACAGGTCAGGGATGATGATTGGGATAGCTCATATATGGTATATAGGATGTGTTAGAAGCATTAGTTTGGACAGAAATGAGCTTGTGTGGATTTTGGCATGATAAGGTCATGGTTATGCATATTTGAGAAGTGAGGTAGTGATTTTGAGTTTGAGGTGTTTTTGGAGTGTGTGAGTGGATCAAACACATCCCATATGATGTTTGTGGTTTGTGGGAAGCATCACTTTGGTCAGAAATTCAAAGGTTTAGAGGTTGAGCATTTTACCTCTTTGAAACTTAAGAAAACTTGCATTCTAAGAAAGAAAGAGAAAGCCTATAATTTGTGTGACTTTGGTGTGCATTGAAGAGTGGAAATGACCTCTATTTATAGGCCATGGATTCTGAATACAAGGCTCTTGCAAGTTGCTTCAAGAATGATGATTTGGCTTAAGAGATAAAAAGGAATCTTTTACATTTAATGCAAAATGGTTAAAGTGACCAAACCATGGTTAAAACTCAAGCTTCTTATCCCTTTCCTATCTGATCTTAAACCAGAAAATATCTTCTAATTATTGCATTGGTGTGTCATCACTTGCATTATTTAGTAAGATAGTGCATAACTTAGTGAAAATGGCATGAAATTCTAAGTGAAAGTGATCCCTAAATGCATAATTCAAAACCATGGCTACACTCCATATTTTTTCATGCTCTTTGACATTTTGGAAAGCTCATATTACACACTTCAAAACCCTAGTTGAAAGTTTCTTCAAGATCTTTAAGGAAGTGGGTGAAAAAGATCCATGAACTTTGAAGAAAATGAAGTTTTAAGTGAAATTTTCAAAAGATACCAACTTTGAAGCTCCATATCTCTTAAATGGTTGATCTTATGGAAAAAAATTATATGTGTCAAAGTTGTTTATTGGATCAAAATCTACAACTTTCATGTTGGAAGTTTTTTTCAGTTTGTAGGTGAAATTTTGAGAAATTCCCTTTCAAAGTTTGGAAAAAACCATGTAAAACACTTAGAAATTTTTCTAAGTATGGAAAGTCAAACTTTTGACTTTTTGATTCTTGATTGATTTTCTTGATTTTTCTTGATCAAATGACTTCTCATATCATATATTGATGATTCAAAACTTCAAAAGTCATAGTTGACCAAAATTCCCCAAAAGTCAATGGTGATCTTGTACAGTTGACTTTTTCAGACGAATCGCGTTTTCTGGAGATTTCAAATGAAACAGGCTATCCTCACCAAATGAATGATATGAATGGATCACATTGGAGCATTAGAGGATATTGAGCCATGGTTTGAGTTGTGACACCATGTCCTGATTAAAAAGTCAGTTGTTCAGTGAATTAGGTCAAAAACCCTAATTGTCGACCTGATGAAATTGATGACTGTGGATCTTGAATTGAGATGTAACTTCCATTGTATATTGTCATAGGGATTATTTGAGGATGATTGAGGTCTTTGATTGACTCCCTGGGGATTTTTAGGGTTTCCCAAATGTGATCCCTGATTTCAGTCCCTGATAGTTCAAAACCCTGAGCTGAGGATTTGTCTGATCAATCTTTGTATAGGAGATGTTATGAGCCAATGGATTAGGTCAAAATGATGCACTTGGGGTCTTGAGGTCATGTCCCAAGTCATTAGGTCAATCTCTGAGCAACAGTCAGGAGTATGCTATCTTCAGTCAAAACCCTAATTCAGTCGATTCAAAGCTGTTGAGCTTGTTGAAATGAATCTCTGAGTACCAAATGTTGATTGATGATGAAGATGATTCACTTGAGATGAAGGGAGAACAAAACCCTAATTGATTGTTACTTGTACTGATGAGTGATTTCCTGATTAAATCCTGCTGAGTCACAAGTAGCAAACACAAGCTATGCAATTTGTTAGAGATGCAAATGATGCATATGCAATGATATGAGGTGGTATCTTAGGTCAAAAATTGGGGTATGACAGATGCCCCTATTTAAGTTTCTTCAACCTGAGACATGAAGATTGAAAATCTTCGTTTTGATAGGGTGGAAGAGACTTAAATATCAGAAGACGCAAATTTTGGACCTAAGATACCAAAATTGCGAATGATACGAGGATATCTTTACCGAGGGAATATCAAAACTGACTCCGCTGGGGAAAAGAGGTCGGGAAGGATATCTCAATCTGTTTTTAGGAAGAGAATCTGTTTTTCGGGAAAGCAAGTGTATGCTTCACTGAGGAATGATAGCTTTGTAAGAAAAGCTTACCCATCGGCATTATCGACTATCAGTTTGGGGATAGACTTGTTTAATAACGCGAAGGTAAAAGGTATGAAACTGTGTTACCGACTATCAGCATGGTGATAGACTTGATAAGGTAAAAAGAGTTTCAAAGGTTCGGTTAATATTACCGACTATCAGCCTTGTGATAGACATGTTTAATAATATAACCAGAACAAAAGAGTTACCGACTACCAGCCTCGTGATAGTGGTTCTGAAGACATGATCAATTATCAGCCGAGTGATAAAATGATCTTGGAGACTTTGCTAGGGAAATTACTGGTTATTCAGCCTTGTGAACAGTAATAAGGCCCTGATTTGTCAAATGGTCTTTATGATTGATTTCCTAGAGAGGAAAAACTTTTGAAAGAAACATAAACTGCTCAGATGATGAGGCTATCGTTTATGGTCTATTTTTTCACGACTCTGTTTGAGGAATCGGAATTTGAATTTTTGGTAAAGACAAGGTTCTAACCAAGAATGAATTGGAAAGAGACAGTCAAACAAGGCTTTGTACCCGATGAGGAGTGAACTCGAATGGGAATTTTCTCCTTTGTTTTGAGAGGAGAAACTAAAGCAACCTTCTTCCACGAGGAATGATCTCAGTGGGGAACTGGAGAAAGAATATGTTCTTTTCTGCTTATGGGTGACAACCTACTTGGAGAGATGACACGCCCATATCTGTTTCTTTTCTTTCTTTTCTTTTTCTTCTTTTTTTTACTTTTTTGGGATAGATATATCCTGAACAAGCGATTATGGAAAGATGCAAGAATGCATAAATGATGCAAATATGTATGAATGATGAATGTCATGAATGTAGCATGCATACTGACAATACTGACAGACAATGAAGTGTATACTGGAGAGGGACCGACGTCGCAATACAACCAGACACTTGGCAAATGTTCTTCAACACGGTGTAGATAACACAGGTGATGAATGGTGTTGCGTGCTTTCAACTTCTCTGGGGAAGACAAGCATCTTTTCTTATTGAGATGGAAGAACTTCTTCACTGGAGATAGAAAATCTTCGTTACTGGGGATAAAAGAGCTTCTTCACTGGGAATAGAAGAGCTTCTTTACCTCGAGGGGTAATTGCTTCAGGAATTCTTTCTAGGATCAGAATACCGTTGCCTCAACAATTTTTTTCAGGGAGAATCCTTTTGTTCATCCTATGGAGACGACTGCTGATGTTCCTTCCGTTGTTCACAACTCAAAGGAAAATTTCGCTTTTATTTTGAAAAAGAAAAGTGAAGTAAATTCATTTAAAACTTATTTTTTCTTTTTTTTGTGTTTCAAAAGTAAATAACATAATTAAAGCGTCATTTTGCAAGCTGAAAGAAATTAAAGATTGCAAACAAATGGGCACAAGGCTCAGATTTATTTAATAGGATGGTAATCAGCTAAAGGCGTGATTCCATAGAGTATTTACAAAAGTTGGAAATGGTAATTATGCGGAAAAGGCTACATTGAAAGCAATAACCACTATTCCCTTAACAACTTTGAGTTCCAACTGTGCTTGTTGCTTCAGATTGGTGATGATTTGATTGAAGATCCTTTGATGAAAAAGACCCTTCAGGTGACGAAGTACGGACTGATGCAGTTACTTTGTCATGAATCCCTAATTTTTGCCTAGATTGCCCTTTCGGGTTTTCAATCTACCAGGATGAATTTTTTCTGTTTATTGTCTCTAATTTTTGCCTGGACCGCCCTTTCGGGTTTTCAGTCCACCGAGACGCTCATTTTTGCCTAAGTCGCCCTTTGCGGGTTTTCGACTTACCGAGCTGTTCTTTTGTATTTTTTAGACAAAGTATTTCTTGACTGCATCAGCATTCACAGGATGTGGGAGTTCATCACCATCCATGGTTACAAGAGTCATGGCGCCGCCAGAAAATGTTCTTTTGACAACATACGGGCCTTCGTAATTAGGAGACCATTTGCCCGTAGAATCTGGTTGAAAAGACAAGATCTTTTTAAGCACGAGGTCACCTTCTCGAAATTCACGAGGTCGAACCTTTTTGTTGAAGGCTTGTTTCATCCTTGCTTGGTATAACTGTCCATGGCATAGAGCAGTCATACGTTTTTCTTCGATTAAGTTCAACTGATCGTATCTGCTTTGACACCATTCAGCCTCTGATAACTTAGTCTCCATGAGGACTCTCATTGATGGGATTTCAACTTCTACGGGGAGCACAGCTTCCATGCCGTATACTAGAGAAAAGGGAGTTGCCCCTGTTGAAGTACGCACTGAAGTACGGTACCCATGTAAAGCAAATGGCAGCATTTCATGCCAGTCTTTGTAAGTGACGACCATTTTCTGGACGATCTTCTTTATGTTCTTGTTGGCGGCTTCAACAGCGCCGTTCATTTTTGGTCTGTAAGGAGAAGAGTTATGATGCTCAATCTTGAATTCCTCACACAATTCTTTCATCATTTTGTTATTCAAGTTCGAACCATTGTCAGTAATGATCTTGCTGGGAATACCATATCGGCAAATGATGTTATTCTTGATAAACCTCACAACCACTTGTCTTGTAACATTGGCGTAAGATGCTGCTTCGACCCATTTGGTGAAGTAATCAATTGCTACCAAGATGAAACGATGACCGTTTGAAGCTTTCGGTTCGATCATTCCAATCATGTCGATCCCCCACATGGAAAAAGGCCATGGAGATGAGAGAACGTTGAGTAGAGTCGGTGGCACATGGATCTTATCTGCATAGATCTGGCACTTGTGACATCTCTTCACGTGTTTGTAACAGTCTGATTCCATTGTCAACCAATAGTATCCTGCTCTTAAGATCTTCTTGGACATTGCATGCCCGTTTGAATGAGTTCCAAAGGACCCTTCATGCACTTCATGCATAATCATGTCTGCTTCGTGTCTGTCCACGCATCTGAGCAAAACCATGTCGAAGTTTCTTTTGTATAGCACATCTCCGTTCAGGAAGAAACTGCCAGAAAGTCTTCTTAGAGTTTTCTTATCTTTGTTTGATGCCCCAAGCGGGTACTCTTGAGTTTGAAGGAAGCGTTTGATGTCGTGGAACCACGGCTTATCATCGATGACTGCTTCAGCTGCAAATACATAAGCGGGCCTTTCAAGGCGTGTAATTCTGACTTTAGGCATATCATTCCAATGATTGACTTTGAACATGGAAGATAGAGTAGCCAAGGCGTCTGCCATTCGATTCTGATCTCGAGGTATATGATGCAATTCAACCTTGTTGAAGAAAGTCAACAGACGTCTTGCATAATCTCTATAAGGAATCAAGCCAGGGTGGTAAGTTTCCCACTTGTCTTTGATTTGGTTGATCACAAGGGCTGAATCTCCATATATGTCTAGGATCTTGATCCTTAAGTCAATGGCTTCTTCGAGACCCATGATACAAGCTTCATATTCTGCGATGTTGTTGGTACAATCAAATAGCAGTCTGGCGGAGAACGGGATATGAGTACCCTTGGGAGTGATGATAATTGCCCCAATTCCATTGCCAAAAGCGTTTACTGCTCCATCAAAAATTAAGCCCCATCTTGATCCAGGCTCAGGACCTTCTTCTGGTAACGGTTCGTCACAATCTTTCATCTTCAAGTACAAGACATCTTCATCAGGAAAGTCAAACTTGAGAGATTGATATTCATTAATTGGTTGATGCGCCAAATGATCGGCGAGAATGCTTCCTTTGACCGCTTTTTGAGCACGGTATTCAATGTCATATTCAGATAACAGCATTTGCCATCGGGCAATCCTTCCTGTTAATGCAGGCTTTTCAAAGACGTACTTGATCGGATCCATTTTGGAGATTAACCAAGTAGTATTGTTGATCATGTATTGGCGGAGGCGTTTTGAAGCCCAAGCCAAAGCACAACATGTTTTTTCGAGCATGGAGTAACGAGACTCACAGTCTGTGAATTTCTTACTCAGGTAATAGATGGCATGCTCCTTCTTACCGGTTTCATCTTGCTGTCCAAGCATACAACCCATGGATTCTTCTAACACAGTAAGGTACATGATTAATGGTCTTCCTTCAACTGGAGGAATCAATATTGGTGGTTCTAACAGGTACTCTTTGATACTGTCGAACGCTTTCTGGCAATCTTCAGTCCATACAACCCCTTGATCTTTGCGGAGAAGCTTGAAAATTGGCCCACAAGTAGCAGTCATTTGAGAGATGAATCTGGAGATATAGTTCAATCGTCCGAGAAATCCTCTTACTTGCTTTTCAGTTTTTGGTGCAGGCATCTCTTGAATAGCTCTGACCTTGTCGGGATCTACTTCAATACCTCTTTGGCTGACAATGAAACCCAAGAGTTTTCCAGATCTAACCCCAAAAGTACATTTGTTAGGGTTCAAGCGAAGCTGATATTTCCTTAGTCGTCGAAACAACTTCAAAAGGTATTCAATATGTTCTTCTTCTGTGCTGGACTTAGCTATCATGTCGTCCACATAGACTTCAATTTCTTTATGCATCATGTCATGAAAGAGAGTAGTCATTGCCCTTTGGTAAGTTGCGCCTGCATTCTTTAATCCAAACGGCATCACTTTGTAACAAAAGGTACCCCATGGGGTGATGAAAGATGTCTTCTCCATGTCTTCAGGAGCCATCTTGATCTGATTATAACCGGAGAACCCGTCCATGAAGGAAAAGACGTTGAATTTAGCGGTGTTATCAACCAGCATGTCGATATGTGGTAATGGAAAGTCATCTTTGGGACTGGCTTTGTTCAAGTCACGGTAGTCAACACACATTCTGACTTTACCATCTTTTTTCGGAACCGGGACTATGTTGGCCAACCATTGAGGATACTCTGAGGTGACAAGAAAACCTGCGTCGAGCTGTTTTTGAACTTCCACTTTGATCTTGTTAGCCATATCAGGATGAGTCCTTCGCAATTTCTGCTTAACCGGCGGACATTCTGGCTTCAATGGCAAGTAATGCTGAACAATATTGGTATCCAACCCAGGCATGTCTTGGTAGGACCAGGCAAACACGTCAACATATTCTTTGAGAAGGTTTGTCAACTTACTCTTGATATCAGCATCAAGCAGTGATCCAATGGTCACTTCTTTTTTATCTTCTTCAGAACCCAAGTTGATATTTTCTAAAGGCTCTTGGTGAGGCAGAATGGCTCTTTCCTCGTGCTTAAGTAATCGAGAGATCTCGTCTGGGATCTCCTCTTCTTCCTCTTCTTCGGCTTCGAACACAGGAAACTCAAAGTTGGGAGAGGGCATAGGGTTATTGCATTCAATGGGTTTATCAATAGTAAATCTGCACATGTGATTTATATTTATTTCAGAAAATTTATGAATGCAGGAGTGTATGCAGATTTTTTTTTTTATTATGAAAAAGTTTTTTTTTATTATTTTTATTTTATTTTGGTTTTTTAGGATTACCATTTCCAGAAAAAGCAAAAATAAAACACATAATGTAGGGAATTCAAAATGACGCTTTATTTATGATTCATTTTTGAAACAAAGCCCTAAACACAAACTCATTTGCCTTGGGCAGGACAAAGAGGGAAACTTTTAAAACAAAGCCCTATACACAAAGTTATTTGGGCGGAACATTTAAAAGCAAAGCCCTATAAAACATCTCTCTGCTTTGGGCAAGGCAGGAGGTCAAAATAACAGCGAGGTGATTACTTTGAGCGGCGAACAACATTCGGAACGTCGACAGCCTTCCAGTAGCAACGAACTCCTCTGTGTATTATGTATTCAGGAAAATTATCCCCAGAATTATCTTCAGTATTGACATTGACCGCTGGTTGAGCAGGATTTGAAGGTCCTGGTTTATCACCCTTGTTCTTTGTAGAGTTGAAACGGTCTTCTTCTACTTCTTGAAGAGCATAAGACGAGTCACAATCTTCAGAATTTTCAGGGTGTTCTTCCCAGTCTTCAGGATGAAGAGACTCATTGTCAGCGACACTTTCCGAGTCAGTTGCGGGACCATCTTCCCCTTCATCTTCAAAAATGGCATTTATGTGATAATAACCATCTTCAGGATTGTTAATCTTGGTAGATGCGTTGAAGTCGAAATCTTCAGTAATTTCAGGTTGCTGAGAAAATTGACAGGGCTGATAAGCCTCTACTGGTTGACTATTATATTCAAAGGAATCTCCCCATCCAGTTGGTTGGATATCCTCAATCGCAATTTTGTAACTTTCAGGTGCAGTGTATTTCACCATATAATCAAATTTCCCACTTGGTTGTCCCAAGGTGTCCCAGATTTCTGCAGGAACAGGCTCAGTTTCTTTGCCTTTGGGTTTCTCCGAAGGAGGACATGGTTCTTCCTGAGATATGTATCCCGAGTCATTGAGATAACATTTCCATTCTTCTTCAGGATCAGGTAGACCTTCTTCGATACATTCTTCGATAAGGACATTAACCTCTTGAGGAATCGGGTTAAGGAATCCTCCACTAATGAATGTTTCTTTGATCGGACGAAGGGTTTCATCCTTCTTGGTGCAGTTTGAGAATGTTGGTGAACATCCGAGTCCTGCTCTAGTTTCATTCTTGGTAGGGATCACAACTTGCCCCCAGCCAGTGGTAGTTCCATCTTTCACTACTTTTACCGCCTCTTTGTAAGAAGAGATTGATGCTTTCTTCTTGGAAGATTCGTCTTCTAAAGAGAGACCTTGGAACTGAGTTCCTTCCACATCATCAGCACTAATGAAAGAAAAATTGGATAAATGACTCACCATTAAGGCCTGTTCTCCATTTATCGTTACCAATTTTCCATTTGTTACAAATTTTAACTTCTGATGGAGCGTCGAAGTTACTGCCCCTGCTTCATGGATCCATGGTCGTCCTAACAAACAGCTATAAGCAGCTTGAATGTCCATGACCTGGAAGATGATTTGAAATGTATGTGGACCAATTGTCATGGGAAGGTTGACTTCGCCGATAACAGATTTTCGCGATCCATCAAATGCTTTGACAACTACACCACTGAACTTCATAGGCATTCCTTGGTAAGACAAGCGAGCAAGAGTCGTCTTTGGCATAACATTCAAGGAAGATCCGGTGTCTACCAACACATTGGACAAAGAGTCTGACTGACAGTTCATAGAAATGTGCAAAGCAAGATTGTGATTTCTGCCCTCCTCGGGGAGTTCTTCATCACAGAAGCTTAAATTGTTACAAGCTGTTATGTTGGCTATTATCCCATCAAAGTGGTCAACAGTCACATCATGATCTACAAAAGCTTGATCTAAGACCTTCATCAGGGCTTCCCTGTGGGCTTCTGAATTCAACAGCAATGAAAGTATTGAGATTTTTGAAGGAGTCTGCATAAGCTGATCCACAATCTTGTATTCACTTCTTTTTATAAGCTTCAAAATTTCGTCAAAATCAGGATTGACATTGGTTCCACTGGATTGACCAACATCAGTGTTTGTATTACTAACAGGAGTTTCCTCAGGATTCCCCACTGGTGTATTGACAGGATTTTGTCCGGCTGCAGGAGCAACAGGCTGCTTCGGAGGTAATGGAGTATACACACGTCCACTTCTTGTTACACGACTTACATCAGCAATGTTCACGACAGATGAAAGAGTTGGTAAAGGAACTTCTTGTCCATCCTTTATCATTGTTGCATTGTAGTTGTATGGAACTGCCTTGTCAGAGTCATAAGGAATAGGTCCAGGTAGACAAATGATCAAAGGAGCAATAGGAACCTTTGGCTTGTTGTAAGTAACTTCCATGCGCTCAGGCATGTTGAAATGAGGAACGATGACGTTAACTGTAGGCATTTCCGAGTTGATATCTGAGACTAAAAGCTCATGCGGATAACATCCTATCATGTTAACTTCATTTTCATCCCTATTTCTGTAGATCTCAATAGTACCATTATCTAGCAAAACTTGGAGATCTCTTCTCACAATGGAACACCCGTGAGGATCCACACAACATATTCTACAGGAACCGTATTGATGCTGGCGAAAATTCTGCCCTCGACAAAGAGTAGCGTGCATTTGTACCAAATCTGCTCTTGAGAAGTTGATATTATAGACTCGGTATTGGCCAGGACACCCATACACCATGTTTACAACATGCCCTCCATGATTGGGCAGCGGATTTGCTTGCACATTAGGACTAAAATTTCTGAAAGAGAGGAGATTAGATCTAACCAACCTCTGAACTTCATATTTCAAAGCTATGCAATGCTCAAGATCATGGCCCGGTGCTCCTTGATGATAAGGGCATGAGACCTCTGCTTTGTACCACCATGGGAGTTTCTCAGGTACTGGTGGTGGTGCTTTAGTTTGAACAAGACCTCTTTCAACCAACGCAGGGTACAATTCTGTGTAGGTCATTGGAATCGGATCAAACTGTGGAGCTCTTTGTACACGATTCTGATTATTGTTAAGCTGCTGAGCCTGTGGTCGAGGCTGTTGTTGTTGAAACTGCGGGGTAAATCCCGGATTCGGTGTTGTGTTAACGACTGGTGTGATAGAAGCAACCTGTCGCTGACGATTGACATTTCCTCTTGGCCTCCCTTGGGATACCATGTCAACACTTTGTTCCTTCTTCTTTTGGAAACCACTTCCAAACTTTTTGGTTCCACTTGAAGATCCACCTTCTTTAGTCAAACGTCCGGTTCGGACTCCTTCTTCTAGACGCATCCCCATGTTTACCATTTCGGTGAAATCACTTGGAGCACTAGCAATCATGCGTTCATAATAAAACGGACTGAGAGTATTCAAGAAGATCTTTGTCATCTCTTTCTCTTTTAACGGTGGATTAATCTGAGCAGCAGTTTCTCTCCATCGTTGGGCATACTCTTTGAAAGCTTCATGGTCTTTCTGAGCCATGGATCGAAGCTGATCTCTGTCTGGAGCCATATCCGAGTTATACTTGTATTGTCGGACGAAGGCCTCCCCTAGATCATTGAATGTTCGAATATTAGTGCTATCCAAGCCTGTGTACCACTTCAGTGCGGCGCCAGTCAAATTGTCTTGAAAGTAATGGATAAGCAACTGATGATTATCTGCATAAGTAGACATCTTTCTGGCATACATCACAAGATGACTTTGCGGACAAGAACTACCTTTGTACTTCTCAAAGTCAGGGACCTTGAACTTAGCCGGTATTTGTACACTGGGAACCAAACATAGCTCCTGGGCATTCTTTCCAAACAAATCTTTTCCACGAATAGCTTTGACTTCCAACTGCATCTTGTTGAACTGCTCTTGGAGATCTCCCACAAGATTACGCTGATTTGTGCTATCACCTTGATCATGATAAATCTCATTTCCATCATAAGGAACAGTGTGAACCGTAGGGGTCGGAACCGTCATAGTGGGTTGAGAAAGTGCCATAGTGATTTTGGGAAAAAGTTACCCCCGAATGTGGAACAAACGCCGAACCCTGTGCAGCAGGCGCTTCAGTTGTAACTGTTTGAACCCCAGAAACATTATGGCGGAAAACCTGTACCAAAGCTGAAAGGCGTGCCCCAACCTTCTGGCATGGAGAAAGATGGAATACCGAATGCAACTGTAGAAACTGGAGTAGTGACTTCAGATGTTACCGTTGCTTGACTGTTGGGTGGCGGCGGCTGATTCTGTGCGGCCATCAAGGAGTCAACCAGAGTCGTGAGATTTTCCAATTTTTCCTGAAGGGTGGTCACTGTACCACGGAGCTCAATATTCTCTTGTTCAGAACTTTCCATTATTCTTCTTCTGCTTGAACGAGTATTGTATCTGTGATCTGATTGTGAGCGCGGTCGAGAAACTTTGAGACGCGACAGCTTGACGATCTAATGGAGAAAGATCCAAAAGATGAGACTCTATATAACAGACTCGATATGCAGAATGATGTATGCAAAAAGAAATTTATGATTTTTCCAAATATTTTAAAGATTATTTCCTTGCAAACATTTAAACACAAACAATTCTTTTATTGAAACAATGGGAAATGTTACAACATTGGAGCGTAGCTCCTTACAGAATCAAATGATAAATAAAAAGCTAAACAATCCTAAGCATCTTCATCAGACGAAGAACCAAATGCATTGTGCAGCTTGAGCTTCATGATTTCTTTCCCATAGTAAGCTTTCAACTCGGCCTTTTCAGCCCTCAGTTTGTCAATCACATTCTTCCAGTCGTCAGGTATTGGAGCGTTGCTTGTTGAGCCTTCAAGATTCTTCTTGCTTTCTTTGATGTACCTCTTGATTGCAGCGTCTTTCTGACGAATCTTCTCATCTTTGCTCATGAGCCATCCATCTTGACAGTAGAGAGTTTCTTCGTGATCTTTCACTCTTTTCTTCAACTTTCTATTTTCTACCTCAGTGCTACGAAACTTTTCTTCCCAAGCATCTTTTTCTGTCCTTATCTTGGCTAAAGTGTCTTGGTATTCCTCCATAGTGGGAACGTTGGGTCGTTGAGACACTGCAGGAAACATGGGTTTTTCATAAGCATATGCATTTGGAACTCTTTTGCTCTTTTCTTTACCAGCAGGTGTAGGCGTCCATGGCAATGCAATTTCTTTCCTCGCCTTTTTCTTTCCATCGGACGTCGTACCAAGCTCTCATCATTCTTGCTTTCAACTTTTTAGGATTATCCCCTTCTCGTAAAAGTATCCTTCCACTGAGGGACCAGCAGGTTTAACTGAATTTGCATACCCGAGTTGTCGTCGGGCTAGGACCGGATTATAGTTAATTCCTCCTTGTGTACCAATGAGGGGTACGTTGGCGAACTCTCCACAACTCTCAATGGTTTCTGTACCACAGCGAGCTAAGGTATACCAACGAATATCATTATTAGTAAGAGACATAAGTCTTCGAGGCCAACGCAAACCTTCTCGGTTTTCCGTGAAAATAGGAGACTCAGGTAAGTGTGAAACAATCCATTTGAACAACAAAGGTGCACAACATACAATGATTCCACCGCCTTGGCGATTCCTATGATGGACAGAGAAATACACGTCACCAAGTAAAGTCGGAACAGGATTTCCAATTAGAAAGATCTTTATGGCATTGATATCAACAAAGTTATCGACATTGGGAAACAGAACCAACCCATAGATGAGCAAGGCCAGTATAGCTTCAAAAGCTATCATGCTACCAGTTTCGATGAAATCAAAGGCTTTCTTTATTAGGAAGTGTGAAGTTAAACCCGGGAGGTTTCCTTTGGTAGTCCAATTACTCTCTACTTCAGACTTTTTCATGTGGATACTCGCTGCAATGATGTGTGACTTAGGAATGGCTTCCAAACCATTGAAGGGTATTTTGTCAGACACAGGAACACCTAAAAGATTGGCATATTCTTCCAAGGTCGGTACCAACTGGTAGTCTGGAAAGGTAAAACAACGGTAGACGGGATCATAGAACTGAACCAGAGTTTTGAGAAGTCCTTCATCAACATGAGTGTTCAAAATAGGCAAAAGCTTTCCATGGCTTTTCCTAAAATCAGAAGGATCTTGTACAGAAGATGCTAACTCTTTCAGTCTTTCCACATTAGGCGTTTTGAAACCGTACTTTTTGGTATACCTTTTTTCCATAACTTAATCCTATAATGTTTGCAAAGAAAATTCTCTAAATTTTTTGGAAAAATCATGTTTTTATGGAAAAAGATTTTTTTTTTTAATGAATGTATGAATGCATGGATGCATGGATGCCACATATTCAAACATGGTAAAGCAAACATGGTAGTTCAAACATGGTAACGCGAACATGGTAACACATACATGGTAATACAAACATGGTAACACAAACATGGTACACATAGGTTCAAAGGTCCAGCGTCACGAGCATGAGGTCAGAGAACCAAAAATGGGATAGTTCTAGTTAATCACCTGCACAACATGTTCTACTGATACGTCAGAGTCTACATTTTTCTTTCGGATATTACCGGCCTTCCACAATTAAACTCATGAGCCAGTAATATTCTCAAGAAAAACTCGTCTGAGTGTGGTTCTCCGCATGACAACTAATCCAAGTCTTCACCTGAATAGTTTCTGCACCACAACCTAATAAGGCCAGGATGGGTTGGGGTTCTACGGTCTCTCAGCTTCTACAGTTCAATGAAAGCAATAATGTCTTCGCAATTAACATGCTAAACATATATTACAAACAAAGAACCTCCACTGAGCGGAAGGATTCTCACGTGCGCCTGCACATGACTATACCCTCCACCTAATTTCTTATGTGTACTTAATCCGGGTTAGGATTTGTCCATAATGTATCACTTGTAACAGAATCCACACAAGTAACAGAACCAAAGAACCACACATATAACAAAAAATAATAAAAATAAAACAAATAGAAATAACCCTTTCTTTGGAAACAATAAAAAGATGGTCCCCAGTGAAGTCGCCATTTTTCTGTCGCGGGCGAAAAATCGTTTTTGTTCCTCTTTTTTCGGGATGAGACACCTGATGCCTTCTTTGGGCTCGAGTGCTCAAAAAATGATTTTTCTTTTGTACCGACCAAACTTTTTATTATTTCCAAAAGAGGAAAAGGAAAAAAGCTGCAATAACCTAAAAGTGGGGGAGAGATCTTGGGTAAGAGGGTTGGTTATACGAAGGGAAGGTATTAGCACCCAACGTATCTATAGTACTCTATAGGTTTCTTTGCTTTGTTTTTCATTCCATGTTGTTGAGAGGTTCTTGTGAAATAGGTGGGACCTAAGGTGTTTGTTTGATTATGCTCGCAAAGATCATCGCGATCCTCTGCATACATATCCCCTAGAGGGAATCAGAGCATCTGTAGCTCGGGGTCTACGGGTGCTAAGGTTTGAATGGTTTTTTTTTTTTTTGTTTTGTTTTGCTCGCCAAGGATCGACCTTGTGCCTACGTATTCTCAAAGGGATGTTGAGAAAGTCAGAGCAATCGTAGTTCCCACTTATGCTAGTGGAAGCAAAGGAAAATAGACAAATGTCGTCTAAATGCTAGATGTATCTAATCTATATCATCACATACATCTGTTTGATTTTTGTTTGAAAATCTTTTCATTATAAGCCCGGGGCCATGCCACTTAGGGTGCTTAGAATGATAAAGATGTTTTTTGTTGTTTAACCAGCCTTGTGGCAAAAGTTTCAATGAAGTCAGCCTTGTGACAAAAACTTTGATTAATCAGCCAGCCTTGTGGCAAAAGTTTCAATGAAGTCAGCCTTGTGACAAAAACTTTGATTAATCATCCAGTACGGTGGTAAAACAGTTTGATTGATTAGCCAGCCTTGTGGCAAATTGATTAGCCAGCCTTGTGGCAAAAAAGTTTGATTGATTGATTGATTGTTTGTGATGATATAAAAGAGATACTCCTAGCATAGAGATGAAAAATGTCTAATCTCCTAGGGTATTTGATTTGGATATTGGGGATGCTTATAAGAAGCCCGTGGGTCCTTGTACGAAGCCCAAGAGGAGGCTATCCGAGGGTCCTTGCATTGTAAG